>NW_023276853.1:458215-509502 GCF_003668045.3 Cricetulus griseus
TAGGCAAAATACACAAAATTCAGATAATTACACACACACCCAACACACAAAAAAAGAGAGAATGCAAAATATACAAAAGAGGCATTGTTCTATTTTATTTAGTTAGTATAGGCCAGGCAAAAATTATAGGATACTTCTAGTGCTAGAAATTTGTTAGGGAACTGACAAATGTCTCATCTTCTATGCGGAGAAATGACAATAAATATGACAACAGATGGAGAGATCCAGGAGTTACAAGCCACATTTTCAATGGCTTCCCATTGTTTAGAGGCTATATGATTCTTCATGTGAAGATAGCACATCAATTCTGTAGCACAGCAAATCTCTGCTGAGGAAGGTCCATAGTTTAGTGTGATTTGTGGCAATGCCTCATATGCCGGTGATATGTGGACGAATGTCGGAAGTTACAGTTACATTTGGAGCAGGTGTAGGGCTTCTCTCCTGTATGGATTCTTTCATGAGCTAACAGATTAGTTTTATGGCTAAATGACCTTCCACATGTATTACAGGTAAAAGGTTTGAATGACTGGTGTATCACCGAATGGACTTTCAGGTCTGATTGGTTAAAGAAGGACTTATGACACCTTTTACACAAAAAGGACCTCTCCTTCTTGTGTCTCCTCTTGTGGGCTAAAAGCTGAGAGGGATATCTGAAAGTTCTGAGACATTCCACACATTGGTATGTCTTTGGCACTCTGCTGCTTCTCTCTTGGTGACTCTCCCATGTGTGGTCTGTCTCACAATTCTGAGAGTCTCCAGTCTTCTCTGCTCTGGTGATAATCCCTGGTTGTGGTTGCTCCACAGGAACCACAACCTCTGGTTGGTCCTTATCTTTGGGGACACTTACAGAAGATGATCCACAAATAGAAACTTGATGGTGCCTGGAATATCTAAAATCCTGAGAGACTCCATCAGAATCACCTCTCTCCTCAGTCTTGGGACAATTATCTGTTTCAATAATTACAAGTGAGTCCATCTCATTTCCCGGACTCCTATCGCTGGTATTTACTTTACTGAGATTAAGAGGATCGTTGTAGACGTCTCCACTGTCTTCATGTCCTTCTGAAATAAGACATTCTATGAAAGAGTGCCCAAGAAATGGTTCCCACCCAACTTCCCTCCTCTGTACCACTTCTTGACACTCACCTGTTGGCAATAACTTGTTTAGTGGGCTCTGCAATGTTGTCCTTTTATTCTCCTGTGTTGATGTTGATGTTGTTGAGGATTTCATTTCTTTTAGAAGATTGATGACCTCATTTAACGACATGTGCCCAGGAAATAGTCCTTCCTCTCCTTGCATGGAGACATGAAACTGTGAACACAAAAGATGATTATAATAATTGAATTTGGAGATTAGAGAAAAGTAGCCCTCCCAATGATGGCATGGGATCACTGGAATTGGTGTTAGCTCATTTTTCTATGTCTCTCCTCTCTTATGGTGTTATCCTTACATGCAGTTACTGTTCTCTAAAGTAACTATTCTCACTGTATTTTCAAATGTTGAGGCATTTTTCTAAGGAAAATGTAAGATTAGATTTCTTTGGTGTCCAGCCATAACATTTCCTTCAAATGACTAGTGCATTGAATGATGAAAGATTAGGTTGGTCCAATCTGAAAAATGGGACCATACTTGTTAGTAAATTCTTCTGGTTGCAAGGATTGTCCCCATCTCACCCAATGTATGGCAAGTATAAGAAAACATGGTGTCTTAATGAGAAGTCACCATGGCGGGGTAGGACAAATCAACAAGGGTGTCTGGAGAGGGGAAGTGTCAACGGAGCCTGTGAAACCACCAAAGCCTTGATTGTGGCTCTGCCATGTCTTTTGTGAGTTGAAGTGAGTTGTCTGCTCTGACAAAGTTTTTTTTGTTTAAAAACAACAACAAATGGTATGCTAGTGTTTCTTTGTATCTACTAAATCTGTAGCTAATAATTTTCACTTTGATATGCTACCCAGTATCTGTAGCTACTATTTTGTGCCCAGAACCTCTATATATTCTCTATATTCTTTCTCTGAGGGTGGCTGCTACTCTGGATGAAGCTCCTTCTTTAGCATTAAGCTGGTGATTAGTCTTGTTAGATTCTTTCTGAAATCCATAGGGTATCTACAAAAATTTTGCAATAGATGTCATTTTGGTATGCTGACCTCAGTTTGTCAATTGTCCTTTCTGCGCTGATGCTGATGCAATAGATGCCATTTTGGTATCCTGACCTCAGTTTGTCAATTGTCCTTTCTGCGCTGATGCTGATGACTCCTGCATTTTCACTCAGAAAGCTGAGGAGTTCCTTTTCCCAACTCTCAGTCAGTAGTCTGTCAGTGGTGCTTTTCTCTCCAAATTTTAGTCACTTTGTTGTATGTGGTGAGTCAATTTCCAATTTGAGTTGCTATAATTTGTGTTTGAAGTGTAAATAGAACCATCATTTTCCTAATAAAACCCTTGGCATCTTAGCTGTATTTTTAAAGGGTCTTGCTTGCTTATTGTAGAGTCATTAACACAATTTACCCCTAACTGGAACACTTGTAACACATACAAGGACTCCACATAGACACATTGTCTCTGCTGTTAAGAACATGACTGGATATCATGGAGGCATTTTACTTGGAATACATTTCAATCATGAAATTATGAATTAAAATGAAATCAAAGGAGTGAAATGTTCAATAAAAAACTCTGAAATTATAATTAGTGTATAGATCAAGTACCTCAAGTAAACAGCAGGGTGAAGTGGTGGATAATTTTAAAACAGCACTTGAAAAGCTAAGGAAGGGAACAGCCCTGACCTCTAGGCCCTAATTGGCATCATAGAACGTACATCCAGTAACTGATGGAAGCAAATGCAGTGAGTGATCTACTGCCAGGCTTTGGCTGAACTATGGTGGGATATTTTGAACAAGGGAGGGGTCAATAGCATAATGTTGAAAACCATCGAGACAGCTGATGTGAACTAGCAAGTGCTCAGGGACAATGGACTCTCAATCCAAACTAACCCAAAGGCAGAAAGAGAACATTAAAATTAACAAAATCAGAAATGAAAAGGAGGACATAACAATGGAAAATGAAGAATCCAAAGAATCTTCAGATCATACTTTGAAAATCTGTACTCCACAAAATTGGAAAATTTAAAGGAAATGGACAATATTCTGGACAGTTATCACTTACGAAAATTAAATCAAGAACAGATAAGCAACTTAAACAGACCTATAACTTCTAAGGAAATAGAAGCAGTCATCAGAAGTCTCACAACCAAAAGGAGCCCAGGGCCAGATGGCATCAGTGCAGAATTCTACCAGAAAGTCAAAGAAGAGCTAATACCAATACTGCTCAAATTGTTCCACCCAATAGAGGCAAATAGTTCATTGCCAAACTCTTTTTATGTGGCTACAATTAACTTGGTACCTAATCTACACAAAGACACATCTAAAAAACAAAACTACAGACCAATATCCCTCATGAACTTAGATGCAAAAAGTAATAAACTAATGGTACAGAACCAAGAAGACAATTCTCAATAGAGGGATCAAAAATGGCTGAAAGACACATAAGGAAGCATTCAGCATCCTTAGCCATCTGGGAAATGCAAATGAAAACAACTCTGAGATACCATTTACTCCTGTCAGAATGGCTGAAATCAAAAACACCAATGGTAGTTTATGCTGTAGAGGATGTGGAGAAAGGGGAACACTCCTCCACAGGTGGGAGTGCCAACATGTACAGCCACTTTGGAAATCAGTATGGGGATTCCTCAGGGAAATGGGTATAAGTCTACCACATAATCCACCAATTCCCCTAATAGGCATACACCTATAAGAATCACATTCATACAACAAGAACATCTGTTCAACGATGTTCATAGCAACATTTTTTGTAATAGCCAGAAACTGGAAGCAGTCTAGATGCCCCTCAACTGAATAATGGATAAAGAAAATGTGGTCCATTTACACAATGGAGTAGTACTCAGCAGAAAAAATAATGGAATCTTGAAATTTGTAACCAAATGGATGGAACTAGAAAAACCATTCTGAGCAAGGTAACCCAGTTCTAAAATACAGGCAAGGTGTGTACTCACTCATATTTGGATTTTAGACATACAATAAAGGATTGCCAGCCTCAGACCATGCTGACAGAGAGGAAGGTAGACAAGGAAGACCCTAAGAGAGACATACATGGACACCTGGAGCAGGTAAAAGGGACTAGATCTTCTGAACAAATTTGGAGCATGTGGGAGCAGAGAGGGAACTAAGAGAATGAGAAGGGGAGAAGAAGAGTGGTGAGGAAGACATGGTGGGCCTGGAGGTTGAGTTGGGGGAAGAACATAAGAGAGCAAGTTAAGATATAATATTAGTAGAGGGAGACATTATAGGTTTAAAGAGAATTCAGGCACTAGGGAAATGTCTGGAGAGCTACAAAGATGACACCAACTAACAATCTAAGCAACAGAGGAGAGGCTACCTTAAATGCTCTCTCCTGATAATGAGATTGGTGACTAACTTATGTGCCATCCTATGGCATTGATTCAGCAGCTGGCAGAAGTATAACCAGACACCCACAGCTAAACACTGAACTGAACTGGAATCCAGTTGCAGAGAAGGAAGAGTGATGAGCAAATGGGTCCATACCAGGCTAGTGAAACCCACAGAAACAAATATTCTGAACAAGGGTGGGCTCTTGGTCTCCAGACTGATAGCTGGGAAACCAGCATGGGACTCATCCAGATCCCCTGAATGTGAGCATCAGTGAGGAGACCTTGGAAATCCATGGGGCCTCTTGTACTGGATCAGTACTTATCCCTAGCATAGGAATGGATTTTGGGAGCCAATCCCTCATGGAGGGATACTCCCCGAGCTTAAACTCAAGAGGGTTGTTTTAGACCCTATCCCAAAGAGTATGACAGATTCTGAAGACCCCCATGGAAGGCGTCACCATCCTTAGGGGGGAAAAACGGTATGGGATATGTAGGGTGTTATTTGGGGTGGCAGGGGAAGAGGGGAGTGACAGTGAACTGAGACTGACATGTAAAATAATTTTCTTTCTAATAAAAATATGTTTGTATGGGAAGTTTCAAGAATTTCACTGGTTGGCAATTTCTGGCAAATATTGATGACCTAGACATTGAAAGAATATTGGATGAAATTACATTTACATGAAGACTTTTAGTTAAAAAACACTGCGTTGCAGCACCATAATTCATAAAGCCATTACTTGTTGGTTTGTCTATGTTCATTATGTAATTCAGAAAGATTTCATCATCATAAATCATGGTCTACTGCCATGCCAATTCTTTTTTATAAACAGGGAATCTTAATAGAATGTAGTAGACATTTTAGAAAACTATTAGCTCACTAGGGTCCCTAGTTTCTGCCTTCCAGGTTCTGGGATCACAGGATTGTACTCACAGCCATAATTTTGAATGTGTGCTGAGATTGCAAGTCAGTTCCCATGATTCAAATGTAAGCACCTCCCTAAGCCAGCCATCTTAAAATCCCAGTGTATCTCTTCTAAACCCCCAAGGGATTTTGTCAAGTTTTTCTCCCAGTCTTTCTGACACCATGTAAATTAATTACATATAATTATTAAAATCATACTTTCCATGGGCTTGTTTCTGTTTCATTCCCATGAATGTAGAGTAGTAGAAAAACTCCATTTTAACTAGTTTGGTGTCGTCTTACAGCCTAACCCTCAAAATATCTACAACTTTCTAGTTTTCCCAACATGCAAATGATTGTCTTGAATCCTGACTTAATCAACTCTCACTCCAGGTACTCACCATTTTAGGAGGCTCCACACACTCATCTGTCAAAGTCTCCATGAATTTCACCATGTTTCTTCCACTAGACTCCCACTTGTCTTTCATGGCCAACTTGTCCTTGCAGTGCCCAGTTTTAAAAAATTGCTCCATGACCAATTGAGAAATCATCTGTTCCTTGGTTTGTTTTTCTGGCTGCAACCAGGAGGTGAACATTTCCCAAAGATATTGTAACTCCTGCTTTGCACAGGAGCCATTGCCAATTGGGGGAATGTTCACCTCAGAAACTGGGGAATTAGAGTTGTCTCCTCTGAACTGCACGGGTGAAGCCCGTGTAGGGATGAACTCCGTTTTCTCTACTCCACAGTCATTTTCTGGTGACCTGGTCTCAAGTGATTCTCTCTGCAATGAAGCCATTCTACTGGGAATCCTCAGGAGAATTCAACTGTAGTATTGAAGTATCTGTCTTATGATTAAGATCTGTAAAAGCAATGTGTGGATGTGTTAGAGCTAAAAATTAAAAGGTTATGCATAAATAAATCAAAAGGCAAGTAATAGCCTTTTCAATAATGGTTCCTGTTTCAGTTAGGGTTTACTGTTGCAGTGTTAAGCAATAATCATAACCATGACAACTCTTATAAAGGATACATTTCACTGTGGTGGCTCACTTACAGTTCACAACTTCTGTCTATAATGGAAGGGATTATGGAAACATGAAGACAGAGGTGGTGCTGGAGCTGAGACTGCTACATCTTTTTCCTGTTGTTCTCCCAATAATTTCTTTTATGTTAAACCCATCTTTTCTCATTTTACATACCAATCCCAGTAACCACTTCATCCCCTCCTGCTGTTCCCCTCATGTCCACCCACTGCCAAGTCTGCATCCACTCTTCAGAGAAGGTAAGTTTTCCCAAGTGAGTGAAGCAAGTCTGGCACATCTGTGGCCCCTGACAGTGGCACCAGGATTTATCCATAGTGCTTGAACTTGCTTTTTAGAGACTCAAAAATATGGTTAAATCTTACAGGCAATTGGAAACAAACTGATCCCTCAGTATATGAAACCTCAAAATTCATCTCCACAATGAAAGTCTTCATGCCAAAGGTGTGGTCCAGATTAAGGGTGTTCCCTCCAGCCTCAAGGTCTGGATTAAAGGTGTGTGTCATGCCGTCTTCTCTAACAAGTCCTTGCCTCCCAAAAGTGATACTTCCTATGATATTATGGAGACCCAATACAGTCAAACGACCAGAGTTCCACCATTTCCACACACAAAATACTTAATCATAGTCCTACACAATTTATTCTACAGACAAGAAACATGAGAATATGTCACAACAACAATACAGGATTCATCAGGGTGAAAAATCCAGGATTGAGGATGGGAAGGCCTGAAATAAGACACCCCATGGTGTGAGGTATGTCAAGGGTATATGTTCACCCCTTTAAGTTTTGAAGATTTTGTTTCTGCATCTCAATTTTTTTTTTTGGTTTTTCGAGACAGGGTTTCTCTGTGTAGCTTTGGAGCCTGTCCTGGCACTGGCTCTGGAGACCAGTCTGCCTTCGGAGTCACAGAGATACGCCTGCTTCTGCCTCCTGAGTTCTGGGATTAAAGGGATGTGCCATCAACGCCCAGCCAGCACCTCAAATTTTAAGGTTTCCCCTTGTCTCCCATTCCAAAGGACCATAGTGTAACCCTTTAATAAGAAAATCATTAAAAGTGAATGCCCAATGTCTAGGCATTGGTGGCACATATCTTGAATCCCAGCACTCCGGAGGCAGAGCCACGTTGATCTCTGTGAGACCCAAGGCAGACTGGCCTATAGAGCAAGTTCCAGGATAGGCCCAAAGCAATACAGAGAAAATAGATCTCAAAATAACAAAAAAAAATAAAAAAGTAAAATGGAATGACCATCAAGCTGGGTTTCTTAGGATAGCAAAGAGATGTCCATATAGGAAGACAGCAATTCCTATCATTCAGGGTTTTAAAGGTGATATCCTTATCAGAATGGTTTTCCAGCTGTGTAGCTGCATTTTAGGACTTTCATCTGAGCACTCAGAAGGCAGAGGTTGGTTTATCTTTAGACAGACTGGTCTACTAGTCTACAGACCTAGTTCCATGACAGCCAGAACTCTTACACAGAGAAACTCTGCCTCCAACATCCAAAACCAAACAAATGAAAAATAAAATAAGAAAAGAAAAAACAAAAAAGGATGGCTACCCAATGATCACACTGTATCTCTGTGATTTCACAGTACTTGTGAGCAGCTTTTCCCACAAATCAAAACAATGACAAAAACACACTACTCAAGCCACCAAGCAGGGGAATGTTACTATTCTCCAAACTTACCTCTGTCTAGGATGAATTTCAAGGTAATTCCAGGAAGCAATAGGAAAGGATGTGTCTCCAAGCCTCTGCTGTGCTCTGCTCGGACTGAGGTTCTCTGCAAGTTCACTTCCTTTTATGCTGCCTGGCTTCAGAGTCAATCAATGATGCTAATGATTTGAGAATGAGATTAGACCACACCTCCTGTACCTGGGTGTGGCAGTCAGGACTTGATTCCTATTAATCACTAAGTGGAGCAGCAGGGTCTAGAGGGCCAAGACAACCTAAATGCCTAGGAAGAACAAGATCAGCCTGTTGTATGATAATAGATTGAGCCAAACTAGAGGGAAAACAGTAAACTACCATGCTCGCTAGGCATGGAAAAGTCCCTTTGCCTTCTGCTTGAATTGCAGATGGAATCCTAGCCCAGCCCCAGCTCAGCATCTTTATGTAAATCTTGATGATGCCATGGAAGGACTAGACATCCAAAGAAATCATAGTCAGTCACTGTTGTAAAGGGGAACCATACCACACTAAAAGGAAATATCAAGATTGTCATATATCAACAATGACTTGTTGCCTATAGATCATTGTAAGCTGATTAATATTTTCTCATATCCAGATAGTTTGGAATTTCAATGAACAACATAAACACTTGGCAGTGGAATAATACAGAGAACAAGAGGCACCCAGGAGTTATCTGAAGTACAAGAAGACAGTCTATATCAAGTTCACCTATGGGCATGTAATGTTGCATTATTTTAGGAGTACATGATGTATGAGAGACACGATACAAAGATTGTACTCTGTGGGGGTTATTAAAATGTGTATCCAAATGCAGATTTTTCTGTCTTTTTTCATTACTTTTCTATTATGGTTTTTTTGGCTTTTTTCAAATGTGATGTGGATGAGAATGATTTTGCACTCCAATTCTATCATTTCAAACTACTCAGTGTTGGCTCCCACAGCTGTTTGGAATCCTTTTTAGTTTTCTGTCTGTTACGTATTTTTGTTGTTGTTACTGTTCTGTGTTTAAGAATTTGTTTCATTGTTTATCCCAGTCTGGACTGGAACTCCTTTGGAGACTAGCTAGACCTCAAACTCATAAATACTTGCCCTATGTATTGAAGAACTGGGATGACATACTTGTGCCCTTATAGGTGACCTTCTCTAAACATGCTAATTATTATGTTCAATTGTGACACCTGATTTATGTGTTTATTTTTCTTCCCCCATTTCTGTTGTTGTCTATCAAAATATACTGAACCAAAACAGACAAAGTTCAGTGACTACAATTTATGATGTCTAGTCTTCCAAAACCACAACACTAAGAATTTTGACTGCTGAAATTTCAAGCTGCTGTACTCCTGGGAGAAAAAAAATTTCACATAGTAGGAAAGACCTGAAAGTTGCACAAATGGATTAGCCAAAAGGTGCAAAACTGATTGAAATGTCAATATAAATATTGCATGATGTACCTAAACTGATATTCATTCCATTTTTTATATAGTATATTTTAACAAATTAAATCATTTGTCATCTGAAGAAGTATTTGTCTGAATATATTTGTTTTCATGAGAATAATAAACATACCAATGAGTGTCACTATTCACTGCCTTCCTGAGAATTTCAAGGGATACCTTCAACCTAAAAATTAGAATTGTTAGAGAAAGTCAGTGTTCTTAAATCCCTGCACACACCTTTAATCTCGGCACACACCTTTAATCCCTGCACAGATCTTTCCTCAGAATACTAAATAAACATATGCAGATGGATCATTGTGAGCTTGAGCCCAGCCTAGACTGCATAGTGAGTTCCTGTAGCTTATTCTAAAGAGACAGAAAGTCTCTTTAGTGACTTAAAACAACAGTAAGCAGAAAAAGAAAACGGTCTCTTGAAGTAGTGATGTAGCCCTGTAACCCCAAAATTGCAGATTAGAAGCTGTAATATTAGAGTGCAGGGTCATGCACAATTATTTGATGAGTTTTCATGGATACTGTGCTGTCAGAAATCCAGTTATGCAAAAAACCAACAAATTTAAAAACCATTCTGAGCCAGGAGTTGGTGGTTCATGCCTTTAATCTCAACACTTGGGAGGTAGATGCGGTAGATCTCTGTGAGTTCGAAGCCAGCCTGGTCTGTAGAGCGAGTGCCAGGATAGGCTGTCTCAAAAAATCAAATAAAAAGAGAGAGAGAGAGAGAGAGAGAGAGAAGAGAGAGAGAGAGAGAGAAGAGAGAAGAAGAGAGAGAGAAACATTTGGGCCCTGCATTGCGGGCACTTGCCTTTAATCCCAGCACTCAGGAGGCAGAGGCAGGCGGAAATCTGTGAGTTTGAGACCAGCCTGGTCTACAAGAGCTCGTTCCAGGACATCCTACAAAGCCACAGAGAAACCCTGTCTTGAAAAACCAAACAAATAAATAAATAAATAAATAAATAAATAAATAAATGAGTAAAAATAGAAAAAAACCATTCTGAGCTGGGCGGCAGTGGTACACGCCTTTAATCAGGGCACTTGCAAGGCAGAGGCAAGTGGATCTCAGAGTTCTAGACCACCATGATCTACAAGAGCTAGTTCTAAGACATCCTCCAAAGCCACAGAGAAACCCTGTCTCGAAAAAACCAAAAATAAAAAATATATATATAAACAAGCAAGCTAAGAGTGGGCCTGTTTCCAAATGCCTCATTTGCCCTGCTGGGAGCCAGCCGAAGCCTGGTGACTTAGCACAGGGTATCCCATCCTAGCAGGTCCAGCCCACCCAGAGACTGCTTGCATCCTTGTCCCCTTCTCTGCCCACAGGTCTAGGTGAGAGTGGGCCTGTTTTGGGCCCTCCTCTGGTGCCCTCCTCAGAGCCAGCTAAGGCCTGTGGACTGAGCACAAGTGATGCCATCCCAGCAGATCCAGGCCCAACCCAGAGACTGCCAAGGCTCAGCTTATAGTCCAGCCTCCATAAAAGTGAAGAGGAGAGCCATCAGAATATTAGACCTACTAGCTACCACCCGAAAGGACATTGGTCTCTTAACCACGAGGAGTTGGAAATGACTCCTTCTACACACACTGGAAGAAACGATGGCAAGAAGACAATATAAAAACACGTTCAAAAACAGGAAAACCTATGGTACAATCAGACTCTAGGGACTCCACATCAGCAAGACCGGAACATCCCAATGCAGATGAAGCAGAAGAGAATGACCTTAAAAACAACTTCATGAAAAAGATAGAGGTCCTCAAAGAGGATATGCAAGAAAACCTTAAAAATATTGAAGAAAAAACAAACCAAAATATAAACGAAATCAACAAATCTTTAAAGAAAGCCATGAAAAAACAAACAAACCAATGAAGGTAACAATTCAAGACCTGGAAACTGAAATAGATATAATAAAGAAAACACAAACAGAGGGAATGTTGTAAATAGAAAAGCTGGGTAAAAAATCAGGATTTTCCTTTGTTAAACAATCTCTGTATCATGGGATGAAGCCTAGTTAATCATGGTGGATGATTTTTCTGATGTGTTTGTAGATTCAATTTGCCAGTATTTTATTTATTGAGTATTTTTGCATCAACATTAATGATGGAGATTGGTATGTAGTTCTGTTTTCTTAGTTGTGTCTTTGTGTGTCTTGGTTACCTAGGTAATTGTAGCCTTGTAAAAAGAGTTTGGCAATGATCCTTCTGTTCACATTGCTTTTTGGGGGAGGAGGTGTTGGTTGGTGTTTCGAGACATGGTTTCTCTGTGGCTTTAAAAGCTGACCTGGAAATAGCTCTTGTACACCAGGCTGGTCTCGAACTCACAGAGATCTACCTGCCTCTGCCTCTGAAGTGCTGGGATTAAAGGCATGCTCCAACAAAGCAGAGCAAAACAAGGTCATTTCTTTTGAGTGGAGGTTGTTTCTAAGTCGAAGAAACAAAAAACAACAATTTAAAAACATGAGGAATGAAACTGAAAGGCCCGCTGCCTCTCTGTCTCCCCCCGCCTATGCTGATGCTGGGTGTTCTCTCTGGAGCAGGCCAGAGCCAGGATACCGCCAGGGGCTGGAGAGTGCAGCGCGGGCGAGCTGCCGCAGAGCCGCCCTGCTTCCCCTTTATCCTGCCGTCCCTGCCCCCACCGGCCTCCACTTCCCCCGGCTGCCGTTTTCCCTCCCAAGCCGGTTCACCCAGGCGGGGCTGCCCTGGCACCGCGCCGGGGCTGGGGCCGAGCAGGGAAAGGGCACCCCTCGCCCCCACGCCCCCCCCGTTGAGAAACACTCCGTCCCAAGGTCTCCGCCCCCAAGGTCAGCCACCTGGGCGCGGAGGGAGGAATCAAGTCTGTTGTACCAGACACCAGACCTTGAGAATATGCTGATCTGGAATGGCTCTGTGCCTCATTTGAACCATCAAATAGAATCCCTGCTCCTAGCTTGCGCCTTTTTCCCTATATAAGGACCCCTTTCCCTTGGCTTGGCACGCTTAGCCACACAAAGGCTAAGTCGCCCCGGGTACCCGCGTCTCCAATAAAGCCTCTTGTTTTTTTGCATCCAGTTCGTGGCCTCGCTGATTCCTGGGTGTGTGAGTCTCCCTCTACGAAAGTGCCTCTTCGGGGTCTTTCAAAACTGACCATATGTTCAAGGTACTCTGCCTTAAAGATTGAGACTGTGTCTCAAAATAGCCCCCCTAAATTAAGCTTTGTAGGAAAAATTCTTTTAAATATGTTGAGTAACATGGTAACATGATGAGACAAAACTATAAAGAGGGAGAGGGCGAGAGAGACATAGCTATGTTCTGCAAATAATTGAGGATCCACATAGCAAAATAATTCTGCCACGAGACAAGCTTCCAGATGAACAGTGCTTAAGGGAGAGTGTACAAACTATCTTTGACTATTCTACCTAAGGTGGCAAAACTTATGTCTCTGAGTCTGACGAGAGGGAGGGAAAATAGCTACAATTAAGCCCTGGATTTCAATGTTACTGTCTGTGAATGCTGACAAATTAAAGAGTCATGCAATTTTTGCTCATGGGCAGGTCAATGTGACATTCCAAGGCTGGGATTAACAGTAATTTTTCATGATTCTATTTCATTGGTTACTGAAGAAATGATTTGTGATGCCTGAAAATATTATTCCCATTTGTTCAAAGTTGTTCCTCTGGAAGGAGATGATTATTAAGTGAGAACAGAGAGCAATGGAGAGAGAAACCTATGTGTTGAGAGAGATGTATGAAAGAGAGAACAGGAGACATCTGCAGAGAAATCCGGAGACATGTGCACAGAGACCTGAGAAAGGGAGTGATGAGTGTGGTGGAGGCGAGATGTAGCTGATGTGTAGGAAAAGTTCAAGACAGGAGAAAAGTGTGGAAGATGTAATAAATGAAAGAAAAGTATGATGTGATGTAGCTAAGCGTGTAGAGAGATATAACAAATGTAGGTGTATAAAAGCGAGACATGTACGTCAGAGAGATAGATGTGAGGACAGAGATGTGGCTGTGTGGTGAAAGCTGCAACTGTGTGGTGACTTGTAACTGTGTGGAGACAAGATATGTTAAGCTGTATCCAAAATAGATGTGACTGTGTGTTGGGATCGAATCCATGGCTATTCCGGAGAGAGATATCTGTATATTTTGAAAGAAAGGCAGTGGTATGTAAACCATGTAGCTGTTGGGAGACAGAGAGATTTTGCAGATTGAGGTTTTTCGATGAAGTTTTTTTCAGAAAGTTTCCATCAGAAAATGTGCGTTTCCTTATTTTCGCCTCAGGTAGAAAAGGCTAGCCCTAGATGCATTTGTGGATGTTTTCAAATACCCTGGAGGTAGACTTGGACTAGGCTCTCTCTACGGCCACTGGTATTCAGCTAGTTTCATTTTGTTGCTGTAGATGCCACAGAATAACCTGATTGCACAGTGGGAAGAGAGTTTCAATCGGATCTGCAGCCAACTCCTCTGGCCCACTGAAATCTTCTTGAAATATTTACTTTCCTTGATTATCTTCTTCCTGAGAAAGTACTGGGACAGATGTTTCAAGTCTCCTAAGATGACCTTTGGCTTCTGTATGTGTCAGAACCTCCAATTTGTAAGGATAATTTTCAACAAGAAGGATATCTACCTAATAGCGGGAAGGGTAGTACGCTACCTAGAAAATTAAAGGAGAAGCACGTGGGGGGGGGCGACAGGGCGGACAAAATGATTCATAAGTAATTTCCCAGGTGGTGGTGGTGCACGCCTTTATCCCAGCATTTGGCAGGCAGAGGCAGACTGATCTCTGTGAGTTCCAGGGCAGCCTGGTCTACAGAGAGTGTTCCAGAACAGCCAGTGATATACAGAGAAATTCTGTTACATCTCTCTCTCTCCCCACCCCTTCCCCCTCTCCCTTCCCTTCCCTACCTCTCTTTCTCTCTCTCACTCTCTCCCAACTCCCCTGACACACATACAAAATTTTCAACTAATATCTAAGCAACAGAGGAGAGGCTACCATAAAAGCCCTCCCCCGATATTGAGATTGATGACTGACTTACATGCCATCCTATAGCCTTCATGCAGTAGCTGATGGAAGTAGAAGCTGACACACACAGCTAAATTCTTAACTGAACTGGAATCTAGGTGCAGAGAAGGAGGAGAGATGAGCAAATCGGTCAAGATCAGGCTAGTGAAACCCACAGAAACAGCTGACCTGAAAAAGTGGGAGGTCTTGGTCCCAAAACCGATAGCTGGGAAACCAGCATGGGACTGATCCAGACCCCATGAACCTGGGTGTCAGTGAGGAGACCTGGGAAATCTATGGGCTCTCTTGTAGTAGATGAGTACTAATCCCTAGCATATGAGTGGACTTTGGGAGCCCATTCCACATAGAGGGATACTCCCCGAGCCTTGACACTTTGGGGGAGGACCTAGGCCCTATTCCAAAGGATATGAGAGACACTAAAAACCCCCTATGGAAGGCCTCACCATCCCTGGGGAGCAGAAAGGGTATGGGATGGGCTCTGTGTTAGGGGGTAGGGATAGGAGCAGAGGGGAGGGAGAGGGAACTGTGATGGAAAGGTACCACAATCTTGTTTCTAATTTAAATAAAAAAGAAATTTCTCATTAATTTATCATCCCAAAATTGTTCAAATGTTAATACACCCCTAAACATGCAAGGTGCCAATATCAAAACCAAAAGTGACAGAGCAACCATCATGTGTCTCAGAGTTGCTGGATTTTCGTTAAGCAGCTGTGATGGCTTTATGACTATTGCAATTGACATCAAATATGCCTGAACCAGTACTGTGCAAGCTGGTATAGGAAAAATTCTATAAGTTGACTTTTCTAGAGTAATCATGTAGCATGCTTCAGTTCTATAGGATAAAATTAATTTTTTCCTGGATTACAAATCATGGGTCAGAATGAAGGAAATGCAGAATTTTCTATTTTAGACATAGACTTTGTATTTTATCCATGAATAAAGTGCAATCTATTCATTAAAATGATTTAAATTTTTGTCAAATTTAAAAAGTGAGATGAAAAATTGACATCTATATGTACAACGTATGAGATCACAAATTGAAGAAACAACCATTTCTGGGTTAGATGAGTCATTTTCCAGTTTTGACAATTATTTTCTGCTCATTTGCTTGTCTGGTGACTACTTTGGTATTGAATAGAACATATTCTAAGAATAGGTAAAATTGCTAATGCTTATTCTTCATATCTGCCTATAAAATTTTAGTAGGGAAATCCTACTCTCAGACTCATTAGTATTTAATAATCAAGCAAATTTCTTTCTAAATCAGAAATTGTAAGTACAATTCATTTCAAACAGTCAAGCAACACATTTCTTTCTGAATAGGGACTATGGGAATACTGATTTCCTGTCCAGTATGTCTCCAGGGACAGAAATAAGTGGCATAGATTTACAATAGAGAGAATAGGGCCAGGTGGTGCTGTTGAATGTCTTTAATCCCAGCACCTGAGAGGCAGAAGCAGGTGGATCTCTGTGAGTTCGAGACCAGCCTGGTCTCGAACAAGAGCTAGCTCCAGGACAGCCTCCAAAACCACAGAGAAATCCTGTCTCAAAAAAGAACGAATGGATAAAATATACACATATCTAAAATGGACTCAAAGAAAAGGTGGGATCAAGTGTTCCTAACTCTCTGAAAGGAAACAGCCACACTCCAGAATCTCTGTGTCTATAATACCAACATCCAAATAGATTGAAAGACTTATTACATATTGATTGATATTTCAGTGGCACAGTTATTATTCAAAGTTATGCAGGTAGCATTCTTGGCTCATCTCAGTACTTTCAGATTCTATCTCCTTCATCTGTTGAGGCCTACATATCTGAAGAAAGCAAAATATGCTGGATACTTTTTACATAAACTATCAACATAATCACACAAATACAGGAGGTTTTGTAATTTTCATAGCCTCAATCAATGAGGGGAAGTGAGTTTTCATTTAGTTTGCATTTTTTTGCTGTGTCTCAGTGTCCGGTCTTGGACCTAACTCTGCCCATGTAAACAAGTGAAGTTCACTCACACACCCAGTCAAGCCTTCACACATTCAGGCCTTCTTTTTCCCCACATCTGTTTCTAATGTTTCAATCTGTTACAGTTTTCATAAAACCATTTGTTCTCTCTTTTCAGGTCAGGTTTTCTTGCAATTTTGTGTATTGCAAATCCTGACACTTATTACACTACACTAGTATGAACTGAATGTTCACCATTCCAAGTCAGCAGTAATTGAGCACAAGTTATATTGTACTTATTGATAATTGAGAAAATGGTAATAACCATTAGTTTCAAAACAATCTTTATTAAATTCTGTAAAATTTTGAACACTAGCAACATGATGGTATTATAAATAAAAGTTCAATGTTATGTCACATAAAACATACAGAAAATTGCAGTAACATTGAATTGGATGGTCATCAGTAAACTAACCCTGGCATAAGCATTCACATTTTAAATATTTATGCCTTCAACTATTGTCAAATTTATCCAGGATCATTTTAATACATGATTTCAATGTAATACTGACAAATATATTGTTGCATATGAAGATTGTTTCCTAACACTCATTTTGAAATAACTATTTTATTTCTTGGTGGAATGGGTTTAACATGACAATGATCATAAGGCTTAGTAACGCCACTCATCTAACTGTGAATAAAGTATCAACATATGTTGAATTTCCTTCCAATACTCACATCATAAAGCACATTATTTTTATATAATTATTTGGACAGCAATTCCCTATTGAGTTGGTCTCTTTCATCAATTATCAGTTGTGCTCTAAAATTTGAGCTCCTTTTTAAAGGTTTTGAAAACACTTTACATTTGTTAGGATCCTTTCCATTACTGATGCTTTGTTAGGTTTGATTATCTGAACACTCCATAAAAACTGCCACACATTTAATATTTTGAGTGTTATTCTAGTATGGATTCTGTGATGTTTGTTAAGATTTTTAACACCCAGAAGACAATTGCCACGTGACTCACATTTTAAGTTTTCTCTCATGTACAGATATAGTGAGATTTGCAGCTATGATCCATGGTAAAAGGACATAGCAAGAAACTTATTCGTTAAATAGTAAGGATTCTGACTTCTCCACTCTTGTAGTAACATTGAAGATGTATCATAGACACACAACTTGCCACAATGTATACATTTTTAACTTTTTATCAGTAATATATGCTTAGATTTGATGTAAATATAGCCCTCTTAGTAAAGGACTTGCCACATGCATTTCTAATACAATGCTCCTCTCCATTATGTATTTTTTGATAAATTTGTAATGTTGAGCTCTGTTTAAAACACTTGCCACATACATCACAATTTTAACATTTCTGTCCAGTGTGTATTCTTTGATGAACTCGAAGCTGTATGTTCTGGTTAAAGAACTTTCCACAAAGTGGACATTTGTAAGGTTTCTCTCCAGTGTGTATTCTTTGATGAACTTGAAGATGTGAGCCTTTGGTAAAGGACTTGCCACATAATTTACAATTGTAAGGTTTCTCTTCAGTGTGTATTCTTTGATGAACTTGGAGGTTTGAGCCTGTGGTAAAGGACTTCCCGAAATCTGTAAAATTGTAAGGTTTCTCTCCAGTGTGTATTCTTTGATGAACTTGAAGATCTGAGCCATTGGTAAAGCACTTCCCACATAATTTACAATTTTGAGGTTTCTCTCCAGTGTGTATTCTTTGATGAACTTGGAGAGTTGAGCCTTTGGTAAATGACTTGCCATATAATTTACAGTTGTGGGGTTTTTCTCCAGTGTGTATTCTTTGATGAACTTGAAGATCTGAGCCATTGATAAAGGACTTCCCACATGCTTTAAATCTACATACTGAGAAGTTCCTTATGTGTAATTCCCCAGGGCTATTATTTCCGAAGCATCCTGATATTTCACTCTCACAAGCATCCTGTATATACTCTTTTGGGGTCATCTCCTGAATTGTATAACAAAACACACCTGGAAGAAATGAAAGGGAATTATTGACTGATGGTGTGAATTTAGGCAATTTAATTTAGAAACTTACCTATAAAAGGAAACCAATGTGTATTGGAGCAAAATCATCCATCATTATGAAATGTTCTATTTATTTGGAAATTAATTTATAACAATAACACCTTCAAAATACATGAACTTTAAAATGTTAGAGATAAAAAAAATCACATATAGGCTTCCTATGACTAATTATTATTAATACATGTTATATGTAGTTAATCAAAGAGAATGATTTTTAAAAAGGAAACAATAAAATGATCATAAGCAACACATATGGAAATAAGGAATCAAAGCTCAAACATGATGAAAAAGAAGAATGCCATTTCATGAAATTGTATTTTACAATATAAAAAATTTGAAAGGTCCTCTTTAAACATGTCATGTAACCCATTATTCTAAACATAATTTGTAGGATTCAAAATCAACCAAGTGGCATTAATAAAAGTGTTCTATTTACTTGCAAATTGCATTATCAATTTAGATCAACAAAATCCTTCCAAAACACATGAATTATAAAATGTTAGAAGTGAAAAAAATCACATATAGACTTTCTATGAATAATTGTTCTTAATACATGATAATATGTAGTTCTTCAAAGGGAGTGATTATTAAAAAGAAAACAACAAAATAATAATGAACAAGAAATATGCCTATCTGTTCCATAAAATTTTATGGACATTGGGAGAGATCATTTCAAAATTTGTACAGTTGCAATGATAATTCTATAAGACATCCATTTCTTCAGATATTTAAGACTATGTTGCATTGGTAAAATCTATATTGTATAAACTTCATATTTACAAAGTATATTGAAATTTATAATTTCAAAATAAAATATATGAACTTAGGGTTTACATGTAAAATTTACAAGTTATTTTAAGTGTAAATTTAATGAAAATATACTTATATCAATTCACTTGTGGATTACTCCAGTCATTTGCATTCAAATGTTTCCATTTCCCTCATCAAAAATATAACTGTCATTTGATAATTGTTGTTACATATATATTGTTCTGAAAAAAAACACACACACATACACACACACACACACACACACACACACACACACACACACATATATGGATACAAACAAATTTATAACTACAGTAATTGAAGCCCTGGAGTCAGCAGGAAGATCAAATAGGCCCCTGAGGACCAAGCGACCCTGACTCTACAGAGATCACTGGGCTACTCCTGTCCCAGAGGTGAGCGACTTATGCTCCTGCTTGGATCCAACTTCTGCCTGCCCACTCTGGGAACTCCTACCCTGGCATCTAAGGTAGTTACACTTGGCCCCTGAGGACCAAGCAACCCAGAGTCTGCTGACATCTCTGTTCAATCCAACTCTCACCCTCTTAAAGACCGAGTGCCACAGACCCGCCTGCACACACAAGAGACCCATCACAGTATCAGAGCAACTTGCACCCACCAGAAGAGAACCTTGGAGCCATGCACACTAGGAAAGGAATTAACACCACCTGCACCCACTGGATGATGACAATATAAGATGACAATATAAGAACACATCCAACAACAGGAAAACCAATATGACACCACCAGTCTAGGGACTCTACACCAGCAGGACGTGAACATCCCAACACAGATGAAGCAGAAGAGAGCAACCTTCAAAACAACTTCATGCAGATGATAGAGACCCTAAGAGAGGAAATGAGAAAATCCTTCAGATAAATGGAAGAAAAGACAACCCAAAAGATGCAAGAAATCAAGGAAAGCCAAGGAAATACAAATAAACAATTGAAAGAAACAGTTCAGGACCTAAAAACTGGAATAGAGACAATAAAGAAAACACAAACTGAGGGAATGCTGCAAGTGGAAAAGCTGAGTAAACAATCAGGAACCACAGATGCAAGCATAACAAACAGAATACAAGAGATGGAAGACAGAATCTCAGACACTGAAGATAAACTAGAGGAGATGAATTCATCAAGCAAAGAAAATCTGAAGTCAAAAAATCCTTAACTCAAAATATCCAGGAGATATGGGACACAGTGAAAAGACCAAACCTAAGGATAATAGGTATGGAAGAAGGTAAAGAAACACAACTTAAAGGTGAAGAAAACATATTCAACAAAATCATAGAGGAAAACTTTCTCAACCTAAAGAAAGACATGCCAACAAAAGTACAAGAAGCCTACAGAGCACCAAATAGAGTGGACCACAAAAGAAAGTCCAGTCGTCACATAATAATTAAAACACCAAATGTACAGAATAAAGAGAGAATATTAAGAGCAGCAAAGGAAAAAGGCCAACTAACATATTAGGCAAAGCTATCAGAACTACACTGGACTTTTCCATGGAAACTCTTGAGGCAAATGGACCTGGATAGATGTTCTACCAACCCTGAGAGAACACGGATGCCAGCCCAGACTACTATACCTAGAAAAGCTTTCAATCACTACAAATGGAGAAAACAGGAAAATCCACAACAAATTCAGAATAAAACAATATGTAACCACTGATCCAGCTCTGCAGATAGTACTGGAAAGAAAGCTCTAACTTAAGGAATTTATCTGCACTCACAAAAACATAGGAAATAGATAATCGAAATTTATAAAAACCCAAAAGAAAAAGACGAGTAAATCCACATACAATAGCACTACCAACAAGAAATAAAAAACAAACAAGAATAAGCACTCAATGGTCCTTAATTTCCCTCAATATTAATGGTTTTTACTTGCTTTTGAAAAGACACAGGCTAACAGAGTGGTTGGGAAGACAGAATCAATCCTTCTGCTGCATACAAGAGACACACCTCAACTTCAAAGACAGACATTACCTCAGAGCAAAGAGTTGGGATAAGATATTCCAATAAAATGGAGCCAAGAAACAAGCTGGGGTAGCTATCCAAGTATCTAAATTTAGACTTCAAATGAAAATCAATCAAAAGAGAAGAAGATGGTCATTTCATATTCATCACAGGAAAAATCCATCAGGAAGAAGTCTCAATCCTAAACATCCATGCCCCAGCAAAGGCACCAACACTGATTTAAAAATTATTAAAACTAAATCACAAATAAGATCTCCCTCAGTTAGAGTGGGAGATTTCAACACTCCACTCTCACCACTGGACAGGACCACCAGACAGAAACTTAACAAATAGACAAATGAACTAACAGAAATTATGACCCAATTGGGATTAGCAGACATCTATAGAACTTTCCATCCAAACACAAAAGAATATACATTTTTTTTTCAGTATCACATGGACCATTCTCTAAAATCCACCACATATGAGGCAACAAATTGGAGTAACTCCCTGTGTCTTTTCAGACCACCATGATTTAAAGTTAGAATTCAAAAACAACACAAATTGCAGAAAAATACCAACTCTTGGAAAGTGAACAACATGCAATTGCACCATTCCTGGGTCAAGAAAGAAATTAAAGACTTCATAGAATTCAATGAAATGAAGACACAACATACCCAAACTTATGGGACACTTTGAAAGCAGTCCTAAGAGGAAAGTTCATAGCTCTAAGTGTTCACATGAAGAAACTAGAGAATAGTCACATCAGAGAGTTGACATCACAGCTGAAAGCTCTAGAACACATGAAGGCAAATTCCCCCCAGAGGAGTAGACACCAGGAAATAATCAACCTGAAGGCAGAAATCAATAAAGTTGAAACAAAGAAAACAAAATGTAAAGAATCAATGTATCAAAGAGTTGGTTCCTTGAGAAAATCAACAAGATACACAAACCTTTAAACAAACTAACCCAAAGGCAGATAGAGAATATGCAAATTAATAAAATCAGAATTGAAAAGGGGGACATAACAATGGACACTGAGGAAATTCAGAGAATCTTCAGATCTTACTTTGAAAACCTGTACTCCACAAAATTGGAAAATTTAAAGGAAATGGACAATTTTCTGGATATATGTTACTTAAAAATTAAATCAAGAACAGATAAGCAAATTAAACAGACCTATAAGCTCTAAGGAAACAGAAGCAGTCATCAAAAGTCTCACCCCCCCAAAAAAATAAGCCCAGGGCCTCATGGCTTCAGTGCAGAATTCTACTAGAAATGCAAAGAATAGCTAATACCAATACTCCTCAAATTGTTCCACACAATAGAAGCAGAAGGTTCATTGCCAAACTCTTTTTATGAGACTACAATTACCTTGCTCCTCAAGATGCATAAAACCACAACCAAAAATAGAACTACAGACCAATATCACTCATGTACATTGATGCAAAAATACTCAATAAAATACCAGCAAACTGAATCGAAGAACATATCAGAAAATCATCCAGCATGATCAAGTAGGCTTCATCCCCGACATGCAAGGATGGTTCAGCATTCGAAAATCTGTCAATATAATCAACCATATAAACCAATGAAGATAAAAAACCGCATTATTATCTCACTAGATGGTGCAAAAGCCTTTGACAAAATCCAACACATCTTCATGATAAAGGTCCTGGAGAGATCAGGAATAACAGTAACATCCTGAACTTAATAAAAACAATACATAGAAAGGCAACAGCCAATATCAAAATTAATGGAAAGAAACTCAAAGCTATGCCTCTAAAATCAAGAACAAGACAAGGCTGTCCACTCTCTCCATAGCTCTTCAGTATTGTCCTTGCATTTCTAGCTAGAGCAATAAGACAACCCACTCTATACGGATGATAAATGTGCTGATAAAGAAATCAGAGAAACATCACCCTTTATAATTGCCACAAACAACATAAAATACCTTGGGGTAACGCTAACCAAAAAAGTGAAAGAATTTTGAGTCTTTAAAGAAAGAAATTAAAGAAGATACCAGAAAATGGAAGGATCTCCCATATTCTTGGACAGGTAGCATCAACATAGTAAAAATGGCAATCTTGCCAAAAGCAATCTACAGATTCAGTGCAATCCCTATCAAAATCCCAGCACAATTATTCACAGAACTTGAGAAAACATTTTTCAACTTTATATGGAAAACAAAAGACCCAGGATAACCAAAACAACCCTATACAATAAAAGGCATCACCATCCCTGATTTCATTCTCTATTATACAACTATAGTCTTGAAAATAGGTTGGTATTTGCACAATAATTGACGGACAGACCAATGGAATTGGATTGAAATCCCTGATATTAACCTGCACACATATGAACATGTCATTTTTGACAAAGAATCTAAAGCTATACAATGGAATAAAGAAATAATCTTCAACAAATGGTACTGGTATAACTGGATGTTGGCATGTAGAAGACTGAAGATAGATCCATGTCTATTGCCATGCACAAAACTCAAGTCCAAATGGATGAAAGCCCTCAATATAAACCCAGCCACATTGAACTTATTAGAAGAGAAATTAGGAAATACCATTGAACAAATTGGTACAGGAGACCACTTCCAGAACATAACACCAGTAGCACAGACATTGAGATCACCAGGTAATAAATGAGACCTTCTGAGTCTGAGATGCTTGTGTAAGGCAAAGGACATAGTCAGCAAGACCAAATGACCGCCCATGGATTGGGAAAAGATGTTCCCCAAACACACATCTGACAGAGGGCTGATCTCCAAAATTTACAAAGAACTCAAGAAGCTAGTCTCCAAAACAACAAATAATTCAATTAAAAAGTCAGGCATAGAACTAAATAGACAATTATCAATAGCAGAATCTAAAATGGCTAAAAGACATATAAGAAAGTAATGGCTAACTTCCTCAGACATAAGGGAAATGCAAACCCTGATAACTCTAAGATACCATCTTACACCTGTCAGAATGGCTAAAATCAAAATCACCAATGACACTTTATGCTGGAGAGGATGTGGAGAAAGGGAACACTCCTTCACTGCTGTCGGTGGTGGTCTAGCCACATTGGAAATCTGTATGGTGATTCTGCAGGAAACTGGGAAGCAGTCTACCACAAGACCCAGCAATTCCACTCTTAGGCATATACCCAAAAGAAGTACATTCATACAACATGGACATCTGTTCAAAGATGTTCATAGCAGTATTATTTGTAAGATTCAGAACCTGGAAACAACCTAGATCCCCCTCAACTGAAGAATGGATAGAGAAAATGTGGTACATTTACACAATGGAGTACTACTCAGCAGAAAAAAACAAAACAATGGAATCTTGAAGTTCACAGGCAAATGGAGGGTACTAAAAGAAACCATTCTGACCAAGATTACTCTGTCACAAAAAGAAAAACACAGTATGTACTCACTCATATGTGGATTGTAGACACAGAGTAAAGGATTACCAGCCTACAATCCACACTGCCAGGGAATCTAGTAAACAAGGAGGAACCTAAGAGAGACATACATGATCCCCTGGAGAAGGCGAAAGGGGCAAGATTTCCCTAGCAACTTGGAAACATGGGGGAGGGGAGAGAGAACTAGCAGAATGAGAAGAGGAGGGCTGAGGAAGACATGATGGGGCAGGGAGGTTGAGTTGGGGAAAAACAAAAGAGCAATATAAGAGATACTATAATAGAGAGAGACATTATAAAGAGAAATCAGGCTCGAGGGAAATATCTGGAGAGCTACAAGATGAAACCAACTGTCAGTCTAAGCAACAAGGAGAGGCTACCTTAAATGCCCTCCCCTGATAATGAGATTGATGACTAATTCTTATGCCATCTTATACCATTTATCCAGCAGCTGGTGGAAGGAGAAGCAGACACCCTCAGTTAAACCTGACCTGAACTGAAATCCAGTTGCAGAGAAGGAGGAATGATGAGAAAAGGCGTCCATACCAGGCTGGTGAAACCCACGACAAGCTTACCAGACCAAGGTAGAGCTCTTGGTCCACAGACTGATAGCTAGGAAAGCAGCATTTGACTGATGAAGACCCCCTGAATGTGGTCGTCAGTGAGGAGACCTTAGAAATCAATGGGACCCGCATGTAGTGGATCAATACTTATCCCTAGCATAGGAAATGGACTTTGGGAGCCCATCCCACATGGAGGGATAACCATAAGCCTAGACACAAGGGGGTTGCACTAGGCCCTATCCCAAAGAATAAGACAGATCTTGAAAACACCCTATGGAAAGCCTCACCCACCCTGGGGAGCAGAAATTTTATGGGATAGTTAGGGTGTTAGTTGTGAGGGGGAGTGGGGAGGGAAGCTAGAGCGACCTGGGATTGACATGTAAAATAATTTTTTTCTAAATAAAATAAAAATAGCAAAAAAGAAATTTACTCCAGCTTAATTGGTAATCATATATCATTTCAGCTCTCATCAGGTTACATTAAACAAGCAATAATGAACATTACCCATGGCACAGGGTAATTTTCTTTCTCAAATTATTATTTTTATTGATTATGGATTTGACAGACATGGACACGATCAATTGGGAATTAGAAATTTGGCAGCATTCTTCACTTGTGGTGTCAAGATTCTCAGTACAAAACTGAAGGATTCAGATGCAAAAAACACCAAGGTTGTATGACATTTCATCAAGAATATATGGTAACTTGTATGTTCCTGCAATATTACACCATAAAAGTATATGACACATTAAGGATGCATTGGCTGTTAAGATGACAATACTGAACCAAAACAAATTACAAAACAGAGACTAGCAGTAACCTTAGTACCAGGCATAAAAATCATCACTTAATGATACTCATATAAATAAGTATTATGTTCAATGAGAATACTTTGACATTTCCCTGGCCTATCTGTATCCCTTGAAATTCTTATCTTAGACTGATACCTAAGACTTCAAGCAGAAAACAGACAGATATGTAGAGAGTGAGTATCCTATATTTTCTCAATTATAGGGGGAAATTTTTGAGAAATCTCCATTAATAATGATTATTTTGGAAATTTGCATGCTAAAATCTTATTCTATTATATATAGATATTTTCCTCCTAGTCCATAATTTATACCTTGAATGGATATATTATTTTGGAAAAAGCCTTTTCTGCATCTAAATAAATCATCATGTGCTCCCTCTCTTATATTCTGTTCTCTTGATTCATTTGTGAATTGCTTTACTTATGTTCAATCCTTATAAGCAACTCCTGGACGAAGCCACCTTGATCCTAGAAAATAATGATTCCAGAGAATAATCAGGTCATACTTTGAAAACCTATACTGAATAAAATTGGAAAGTTTAAATAAATGGACAATTTTCAGGATAGATATCACTTACAAAATTAAATCAACAACAGATAAGCAATTTAAGTAGACCTATAACCCCTAATGCAATAGAAACAATCATCAAAATCTCTAAACCAAAAAATATCATTTGAGGGCCACATGTTTTCTATGCAGAATTCTACCAGAAATGCAAAGAAGAGGGAAGCAGAGGAGTCATCACCACCCCTTTTTAAAAAGCTACAATTAACTTGGAACTCAAACCACACAAAGACACAACTATGAAGAGAACTTCAGACATACCTCACTCATGGACATGGACACAAAAATATTCAATAAAATATGCACAAATCCAATCCAGGGACACATTAAAAATCACCTATCATGATCAAATACTCTTCATCCAAGAGATGCAGAGATGATTCAACATACAATTATCCATCAAGGTAACCCATCATATAAACAAACTAAAAACAAAAAAAACACATGGTCATCTCACTAGATGCTGAAAAATCCTTCAACAAAATCAAACTTCCCTCTATGATAAAGGTCTTGGAGGGAACAGGGATAACAGGAACTTATGAAATCAGGATAAAGGCAATATACAGCAAGCCAACAGCCAACATCAAACAAAATGAAGAGAAACTCAAAATGATTCCTCTAAAATTAGGAACAAGGCAAAATTGTCAACTCTTTTCACATGTCTTCAATGTTGTACTTGAAGTTCTTGCTAGAGTAATAAGACAACCAAAGACCAATTGGTAACAAATTGGAAAAGAAGAGGTCAAACTTCCAGTATTTTCAGATGATATGATAGTTTATATAAGTCACATGGAAAATTCTACTAGGGAATTCAAATATCTAATAAACACCTTCAGGAAAGTGGCAATATAAGATTAAATCAATAAAAAATCAGAGCCCTAATATATATATATATATATATATATATATATATATATATATATATATTGTCCACAGCCATACAACCATGAGGCAACTGATCTCCTCTGATCTCAGAACCTGATACATATAGATGATAAATAGACTGAGAGAGAAATCAGAGAAGCCTCACACTTTACAATAGCCACAAACAAATAAAATATGTTGGGTAAGTCTAACCAGTCAAGTCAAAGACATGCACGACAAGAACTTTGAGACTTACAAAAAAGAAATTTAAAAATACACCAGAAAATTTAAAGAACTCCAATGCTCATGGATAGCTAGGATCGACATAGTAAATATGGCAAACATACAAAAAGCTATCTATAGATTCAATGAAATCCCAATCAAAATCCATTAACAAATCTTCACACACATTGAAAGAACAGCATTCAAATGTATATGGCAAAAAACAGGATAGCAAAAACAATCCTGTACAATAAAGGAACTCCTGAAGTCTTCACTAACCATGACTTCAACCTCTACTATAGAGCTATAGTAATTACAACACTTGGTATTGGCACAAGAAAAGATAGGTTGACCAAAGTAATCTAATTGAAAATACTTGTTATTTATCCATACACCTACAGACAACTGACTTTTGACAAAGAAGCTAAATTTATACAATGGAAAAAACTTTGATAGATAGCATAACTGGATGGTTACATGGAGAAGATTACAGATAGGTCCACATTTATCACCATGCAGAATACACAGGACCAAATGGACAAAAGACTTAATATAAATCCCTTTACACTTAACCACTTAGAAAAGAAGGTGGGAATTGAAGGAATGATAGAGAAGACCACTTCCTTAATGTAACACCAGTAGCACACACACTGAGATCAACAAGAAACAACTGGGGGACATCTTGAGACTGAGAAATTTCTGTATGGCCAAGGACACAGTGAGGCAACAAATAACTCAGCAGTCCAGAGAATTGGAAAAGATCTCCAACAACCCAACATTTGACAAAAGGCTGATTTAAAAATAAACAACAAAAGCAAGAAGGTAGTCACCAAAACACCAAATGATAGAATTAAAAATTGGAGTACAAAACTAAATAGAGAATTCTCGGTAGTGGAATCTAAAATGGCCAAAAGGCACTCAAGAATGTCTCAGCATCCTTAGCCATCAGGGAAATGCAAATCAAAACAACTCTGAAATATCATCTTGCACCTGTCAGAATGGCTAAAATCAAAAATGCTAGGGAAACTTATGCTGGAGAGGATGTAAGGTAAGGGGAATGTTCATCTTTTGCTGCGGGGAGTGCACCCTTGTACAGCCACTTTAGAAATCAGTATGGCATTTAATCAGAAAATTGGGAAATGATGTACTTCAAGACCCAGCAATATATATATATTTCATATTGACTGATGAATTAAATTTTTATTTTGGACATTGGATAGGCAGAATTTATCTATGAGGGAATTCCAAAAAACAGGTAGGGAGAATTAAGACAAAGTAAAGAGATGACATGTAGCCACCAGGGAGTTAGGACTCGGGACATTACCTATGTAAGTCATATCTACAGATTAATAAAAATGGGATAATTTATAACAACCCTAGCAAATAAGAAGCCTAAGCCCATGACCAAAAATATATAGATACTAAGCCACTTATTTCTAAGTGATGGTAGGGACACATACGATGGAGAGAAAACTTTCTAGGAGTACCAATCCCAGACAAAGAAATATGTCTTCACAGTGCAGACAATACCCAAACTTGAAATCATGTGACAACAAATAAAAAGTCTGGTATAGGTAATTGCTTACATCATTTTCTTTTATTGCTCCCCAAACACAGAGGGTATTGTCCTTGCAATTACTTACCACCAAGAACCCAAAGATGATGCCAGAATACTGAAAAGATTGAATGGGGAGATGTAAAATTTGTACTACACTGGATACATCAACCCAATTGAAATACATTCATACTACTTGAAAGCACTATATCTGCTACACAAGGAGAGGACAGTCATCAATTGTCCATGTTATGGACGATGTCACCACATATTTAGACTGGCCTAGAAGATATGTACCAAGTGGCAAATATGTGTTGGCAATAACTAATGAGTATTTGACTGTCATACTGCCTCCTCCATTGTTGAAACCCATATCTGACACTATTATTAGAGCCAAGAAACTGACACCAAAATGGCCATTGGCCCTAGATAAAAATTTATTATTATTATTCCATTTAAGGAATATAGTGCTGATTCAATACTATATTGTTATACCCACAGATTTGTGCCTCAGTCATCCTTCACTAGAGAAGCTTAATATTGAGATTAAGGAGAACTAAGCCCTATCTGGGATTATTTATCTTATCCCTCCCATCAGGGTGCAGGCACCTATGATTAAATGGAATAATTTGACTCAGAGAGAAGATAAAGGAAATAAACATTAAAAGATTCTAGTGAAACACAACTTTTCAAACAGTATAGGACCAACCAACCCACAATTATCAAGTCTGTAACAGCAAGGCCAAAACCCACAACCAAAATCTTAGCTTGTTCATTGAAAGTAATTCCAAAGTCATAAATCTTTGACAAGAACATAGGTATGGTTCCTAGATTTCAGTACTAGGAAAACCCAATTTTCAGCTTTTTAACTTCTTCTATTTTTATGAATTTTCTGATAATTTTTTGATAGAAAAAAATGGGCTAGGGAATCATGACATTGCATTAGAGTAATAAATCGATGGTATACAAGAAGGTAAAACATATAATTAACCTGAACCAGATATATTGTAAAAAGGTCCAAAACTATGGAAGGACACTAAAAAAAGTAATCCATTTATCACTGATACACATCAGAAAAATCTGGCATATGTTGCAACACAAAATAAAACCACACATACTTTGCCAAATTGGAATAGGCATACTAAAATTTATCCAATCACTATTCTGATGAAATGAAGGAAAACCATGTAAAATCTTTAGAATGCAATTCTCAAAGAAATACTGGGCCTCCACTTCTATCAAGGAGCAGGGCGAATCCCACTGCAGTTGTTGTTTGTTTCTTGTTTTGTGTTCCACACATGAACCATTGATTCCTTTCAACTTACCTTGTCCCAGGCCTTCGGCTTCATCTATATTCACCATCCAGGGTTCTTTGTTTTCTTCAAGGCAGGTGACCAGCTCTGGTTTTGATTCAAAAAGGCCTATGAATTAAAAGAGATGTGTGATAATTTCTTTACATAATGTGGAAAAGAGTTGGGTTGTAACACAGTTGTGTACTCACTGAACTTAAAGGAACATAGGGAGAGACTCATAAGCGAAGTGTTATAAGTACATATTTGACAGGTGCTTTTAATTTTTATACCTTCAACTTCCCTTCCATTACACAATTACAAATTTAAAACTGTTGTATTCAAACTGCATTCACAGATTATTGCTACAGAATGAATACAAAACAAACCACCATATTTGATTGAGATAAGTAATAGATAAATTAAAAGACCATTTAAAATGATTTAAGACAAATTGCAGTAGAGATTACACTCACCTATATTTGGGAATAATTGGCCACTGTGATTGATTCTTAGAAAACAATTCACAATACTAATAAAAGTTGATAGACATTCCTTGGCCTAAGCTTCAATCAGAAAATGATTGATTCTCACCTACAGAAACTAGGTTGCCATAATTCTCCAACATGACGTCTCTGTACCAATCCTTCTGAGAAGTATGCAGGCATTCCCATTCCTCCTTGGAGCAATTGATGGCCATGTCCTTGAAAGTCAACAGACTCTGAAAGCAAAATTGATTCCCCTTGTGATGATGGTTTGAGACCTTATATGACCCAAAGGAAAGATTATTTAACTAAAGAACTTGGTGTGTTATCAGTAATCAATCTGCAATTTTCAAATGTTATATATTAAAATGATTGATGTTGTGACTTTTTAACAGAGATCAATGTGACCAACATCTAAAAATCCTCATGAAATCTGTGACTTTTCTCAGTGATAAATACCATCTGAAGTTGTCCTCAGAAGGAATTGAGTATCAATAATCATCTCTAATATCAGAAATGTTATAAAGCTTTCAGAGCATGCATTGATATAGACAAGTCATACAAGAAAATAAGAGGCAAGGAAGAGTGGAAAACAAGATACAGCATAGAAATGAGAGTGTTAATACAGAATTTCTTTCAAAAATATAATAAAACACAAAAAGAGATTTCACACAATGAGGAAGTACAGTAAATTTTGAGCTTTTAAATGAAGCATTTCTCAGTGGACTGTGAACCTGTTACATCCTTGTGCACACATTTACCTTAGAGCAAGCCGTCTGTCAGTCCCCTTCTTTACGGATCCTTTCAAGAAGTTTATCTTAAAGTTTACCTTCCTGATACTATTCTTTGAGTAAGGCAAAAGCACCTTCATTCCATGCTACCACACTCAGAGACTTGTAAGCAGCTTAATAATGTCTTCAGTTCGTGATGTGATCCAAAACAGAAATGAAAAACCATGAACTTTTACAGAGTGACAGTTACTTTTCCCTTTTCCTTTGTTCAGGGAATCTGTTATTCCAGCAATGGTGGTTATCTCTTCAATGTAGGTTATTGACTTCAGCACCTGCTTTACATTTTGCACAGGCATTTTAAATTGAGTGTGATCATTAATTCAAACAAAACTGACACCTGTATTTGAAATAGTGGATGGAATCTGAGTGGTAGCTACAGCTGAAAGTATTTCTCATGCTGGGCACATAATATGATAGACCTCCTACAGCCATGGTGCAGTAGGAGACTGATGCCATATGTCAATATCTATTTCCACTATTCACAATTTTGCATTGTCTCTCAGGCTTATTTTGAACAGCAAATTTCATCTTTTGGATTCACTGTCAAATGCTATGTGTACTCAAACCTAAAGATGATATTCCTGCATCCAATTTAATACTTGTTGTTAATGACGACACTTCAATTCCAACCACCCAAGTTTTTCCTCTGGGAAATATGATTGTTTGCATAATCCATCTAAATATGAGTACCTTTTCTTACCAGTTCTCCTTGAGTTCATTTGTTCAAATATATACTATATGAACTCATATTATGTGATAATACACTGAGTTTCAAATGCATCCTATATTGATTATCTTGATTCTTTTAATGAATTACATACTGTTATTTCACATTTCAATTTAGTATAGAATATTTCATATTTCCTAAATTTTTTCTTGAATTTTTTTCTAGGATGGTAGATATTCAGAGATTATTGATTCCTGCCATGGATATGAGGTTACAGACATGCAAGATGCAAATAGGGAGAGTTAAAGGTTTCTCACCTCATTGTCATATTAGTATGGATAGATGGATAACAGTCTTTATAAATAAATATGATTCAGATTAGAAATGACATTATTTTACATTTCAATCCCAGTTTCCTCTTCTTCCCATTCTCCCATGCTCCCCACAGAAGCCGCATCCCAACCCCCATCTACTCCCCAGAGAGGGTGAGGCCTTCCATGAAGGATCATCAAAATATGTGAAGTCTTTTTGGACAGGGCCTATGCCCTCTCCCGGGTATCTCGGCTAAGAAAGTATCCCCCAATGGGAAATGGGCTCAGGAAGTCTACTGGTGCAATAGGGATACATCCTGGTTCCAATGCCAGAGGCCGCATAGACTTCCCAATGCTCCTAGCTCACACCCATGTTTGGAGGGTCCTGGTTTCATCCTCTGTTGGTTGTCAGTTACTACATTCTCAGGTCATAGGTGTCTATGGGTTTTCCCAGTGTGGTTTTTATCCCTTTATTCGACTCTCCTCTGTCTCTGTAGCTGGATTCCAGGAATTTGGCTCAGTGCTTAGCTGTTTTTCTCTGCTTCTGCTACCATCAGCTACTGAATGAAGGTTCTAGGATGGGATTTAAGGCAGTCATCATTCCTAATATAGGGGAAAGACATTTAAGGTAGCCAATCCACTACTGCTTAGGTTCCTAGTGGGGTCATCGTTTTGGATTTTCCTTTAGCATAGACTTCATAAAGTGAGGCCAACATCCATACAGCTGCCACTCCTCGCTATGTTCTAGGTGTCATATGATCAGACCTATGAAGATTGCAGTGGGACAGCTATGGAACTGATGGGGTGGTTCCCCTGAATGACTTTGGTCAACTGAAGATTTTATACTATGGCAGAAATCTGTCTAATCCTATGTGGAACATTGGTGTTCTTTAAGCAGTAAGCACCTGGAGCAAGGAGGATGGCTGAGAGTATAATTCCCTTAAATGCAAGACTAGTACTTAGGTTTGAAACCACAGCATGATAGAAGTCACATGGAATGTCCAACCACTGTCATGGACACCTGTACAGAAAGAAATGGAGACCAGAGTATGTTTGGTATCTGTGGGGTCAGACAGATTGGGGTATAATGACAATTTTCAAATGTAAAACTCAAGAACTTAATACTGAATCCTGTGTTTTCCCTCATGATATGAATCTAAGGCAAAATACACAAAATTCAGATAATTACACACACACCCAACACACAAAATAAGAGAGAATGCAAAATATACAGAAGAGGCATTGTTCTATTTTATTTAGTTAGTATAGGCCAGGCAAAAATTATAGGATACTTCTAGTGCTAGAAATATGTTAGGGAACTGACAAATTTCTCATCTTCTATGCTGAGAAATGACAATAAATATGACAACAGATGGAGAGATCCAGGAGTTACAAGCCACATTTTCAATGGCTTCCCGTTGTTTAGAGGCTATTTGATTCTTCATGTGTAGATAGCACATCAATTCTGTAGCACAGCAAATCTCTGCTGAGGAAGGTCCATAGTTTAGTGTGATTTGTGGCAATGCCTCATATGCCGGTGATATGTGGACGACTGTCGGAAGTTACAGTTACATTTGGAGCAGTTGTAGGGCTTCTCTCCTGTATGGATTCTTTCATGAGCTAACAGATTAGTTTTATGGCTAAATGACCTTCCACATGTATTACAGGTAAAAGGTTTGAATGCCTGGTGTATCACCGAATGGACTTTCAGGTCTGATTGGTTAAAGAAGGACTTAGGACACCTTTTACACAAAAAGGACCTCTCCTTCTTGTGTCTCCTCTTGTGGGCTAAAAGCTGTGAGGGATATCTGAAAGTTCTGAGACATTCCACACATTGGTGTGTCTTTGGCACTCTGCTGCTTCTCTCTTGGACACTCACACCTGTGTGGTCTGTCTCACAATTCTGAGAGTCTCCAGTCTTCTCTGCTCTGGTGATAATCCCTGGTTGTGGTTGCTCCACAGGAACCACAACCTCTGGTTGGTCCTTATCTTTGGGGACACTTACAGAAGATGATCCACAAATAGAAACTTGATGGTGCCTGGAACATCTAAAATCCTCAGACAATCCATCAGAATCACCTCTCTCTTCAGTCTCGGGACAATTATAATTTTCAATAATTACAAGTGAGTCCATCTCATTTCCCTGACTCCTATCGCTGGTACTTACTTTACTGAGATTAAGAGGATTGTTGTAGCCGTCTCCACTGTCTTCATGTCCTGTTGAAATAAGACATTCTATGAAAGAGTGCCCAAAAGTGGTTCCCACCCAACTTCCCTCCTCTGTACCACTTCTTGATATTCACCTGTTGGCAATAACTTCATTAGTGGGCTCTGCAATGTCGTCCTTTTATTCTCCTGTGTTGATGTTGATGTTGTTGAGGATTTCATTTCTTTAAGAAGATTGATGACCTCGTTTAATGACATGTGCCCAGGAAATAGTCCTTCCTCTCCTTGCATGGAGACATGAAACTGTGCACAAAGAAAGATGATCATAATCATTGAATCTGGAGATTAGAGAAAAGTAGCCCTCCCAATGATGGCATGGGATTACTGGAATTGGTGTTAGCTCATTTTTCTATGTCTCTCCTCTCTTGTGGTGTTATCCTTACATGCAGTTACTGTTCTCTAAAGTAACTATTCTCACTATATTTTCAAATGTTGAGGCATTTTTCTCAAAGAAAAGTTAAGATTAGATTTATCTGGTGTCCAGCCATAAAATTTCCTTCAAATGACTAGTGCATTGAATGAAGAAAGATTAGGTTGGTCCAATCTGAAAAATGGGACCATACTTGTTAGTAAATTCTTCTGGTTGCAAGGATTGTCCCCATCTCACCCATTGTATGGCAAGTATAAGAAAACATGGTGTCTTAATGGGAAGTCACCATGGCAGGGTAGGACAAATCAACAAGGGTGTCTGGAGAGGGGAAGTGTCAACAGAGCCTGTGAAACCACCAAAGCCTTGATTGTGGCTCTGCCATGTCTTTTGTCAGTTGAAGTGAGTTGTCTGCTCTGACAAAGTTTTTCTGTTTAAAAACAACAACAAATGGTATGCTAGTGTTTCTTTGTATCTACTAAATCTGTAGCTAATAATTTTCACTTTGATATGCTACCCAGTATCTGTAGCTACTATTTTGTGCCCAGAACCTCTATATATTCTCTATATTCTTTCTCTGAGGGTGGCTGCTACTCTGGATGAAGCTCCTACTTTAGCATTAAGCTGCTGATTAGTCTTGTTAGATTCTTTCTGAAATCCATAGGGTATCAACAAAAAATATGCAATAGATGCCATTTTGATATCCTGACCTCAGTTTGCCAATTGTTGCTTCCTGCACTGATGCTGTTGACTCCTGCATTTTCACTCAGAAAGCTGAGGAGTTCCTTTCCCCCACTCTCAGCCAGTAGTCTGTCAGTGGTGCTTTTCTCTCCATATGTCAGTCACTTTGCTGTGTGTGGTGGGTCAATTTCCAATTTGAGTTGCTCTAACTTGTGTTTGAAGTGTAACTAGAACCATCATTTTCCTAAAAAACCCTTGGCATCTTAGCTGTATTATTAAAGGGTCTTGGTTACTTATTGTAGAGTCATTAACACAATTTACCCCTAACTGAAACACTTGTAACACATACAAGGACTCCACATAGACACATTGTCTCTGCTGTTAAGAACATGACTGGATATCATGGAGGCATTTTACTTGGAATACATTTCAATCATGAAATTATGAATTAAAATTAAAATGAAATCAAAGGAGTGAAATGTTCAATAAAAAGTGTGAAATTATAATTAGTGTATTGATCAAGTACCTTAAGTAAACAGCAGGGTGAAATGGTGGATAATTTTAAGACAGCACCTGAAAAACTAAGGAAGGGAACAGCCCTGACTTCTAGGCCCTAATTGGCATCATAGAATGTACATCCAGTAACTGATGGAAGCAAATGCAGTGATCTACTGCCAGGCTTTGGGCTGAACTATGGAGGGACATTTTGAACAAGGGGGTCAATAGCATAATGTTGGAAACCATCCAGACAGCTGGTATGAATTAGCAAGTGCTCAGGTACAATGGATTCTCAATTGGTGAACCTGCTTGAGAATGAACAAAACTGTGCATGACACTCATGTGGCTTGATCTATTTGAGAGAGCAGTTATAGAGGGAGCAATACATATCCCAGTACATAAACTGGCATTAGGAGTCAATTCCCTATTTGGGATACCTTGCTCAGCATTGATTCAGATGAGAGCACATTGTCCTTGTCTCTATTTGGTATGCCAGATTTTGTTGATTGCCCAAGGAAGGCCTTATCAATATGGAGGAGTGGAGAGCAGTGGGAAGAAGGCCAGTGGGAGAGGATGAAGTGGGAGGTACTGGAGATGCTATGTAAAATGACAAATGCATTTTATATTAAAAAGGATGGCAGGAGGAGTATAATTCCTGTGAGTCCCACTCAAACCAGTCCTCCATAATCCAAACCTATCTCAAATGAAAAGAAGCCATTCAAAAACAACTAACAACCAAGGAAACCAATCTAGAAATAAGCAAATTAAAAGGTTTAAAGCAATGAGAAGTGGTTTTAAGAATGACATTTAAACTGGTTTGCATTGGCAACATAGCAAACATCAATAGGTACAAAAAATGGAATAATCCCCTGTGTCTTATCAGACCACCATGCTTTAATGTTTAAATTCAAAAACAACACAAATTACAGAAAACCTGCTAACTCATGGAAAAGGAACAACATGCAATTGCACCATTCCTGGGGTCATCAAAGAAATAAAGAAAGAAATTAAACAATTCCTAGAATTCAATGAAAATGAACTTACAACATACCCAATTGTACGGGAGACTTTGAAAGCAGCCCTAAGAGGAAAGTTCATAGCTCTAAGTGCTCACATGAAGAAACTAGAGAATAGTTACACAGAGAGTTGACATCAAAGCTGGAAGCTCTAGAACAAATGGAAGTAAATTCACCCTGGAATAGTAGACCACAGGACATAAGCAAACTGAGGGCAGATATCATAAAGTCAAAACAAAGAAAACAATTCAAAGAATCAATGTAACAAAGAGTTGGTACATGGAGAAAATCAACAAGATAGACAAACCTCTATCCAAACTAACCCAAAGGCAGAAAGAGAACATTAAAATTAACAAAATCAGAAATGAAAAGGAGGACATAACAATGGAAACTGAAGAATCCAAAGAATCTTCAGGACATACTTTGAAAATCTTTACTCCAAAAAATTGGAAAATCTAAAGGAAATGGACAATTTTCTGGACAGTTATCACTTACCAAAATTGAATCAAGAACAGATAAGCAACTTAAACAGACCTATAACTTCTAAGGAAATAGAAGCAGTTATCAGAAGTCTCACAACCAAAAGGAGCCCAGAGCTAGATGGTGTCAGTGCAGAATTTTACCAGAAATTCAAAGAAGTTCTAATACCAATACTGCTCAAATTGTTCCACACAATAGAGGCAAATAGTTCATTGCCAACTCTTTTTATGTGTCTACAATTAACTTGGTATCCAATCTACACAAAGACACATCTAAAAAACAGAACTACAGACCAATATCCCTCATGAACATAGATGCAGAAAAATAATCAAATAATGGTACAGAACCAAATAGACAATTCTCAATAGACAGATCTAAAATGGCTGAAAGACACATAAGAAAGCATTCAGCATCCTTAGCCATCTGGGAAATGCAAATGAAATCAACTCTGAGATACCACCTTACTCCTGTCAGAATGGCTGAAATAAAAAAAAACACCAATGGTAGTTTATGCTGTAGAGGATGTGGAGAAAGGGGAACACTCCTCCACAGGTGGGAGTGCCAACATGTACAGCCACTTTGGAAATAAGTATGGTGATTCCTCAGGGAAATGGGTATAAGTCTACCACATAATCCACCAATTCCACTAATAGGCATACACCTATAAGAATCACATTCATACAACAAGAACATCTGTTGAACGATGCTCATAGCAACATTATTTGTAATAGCCAGAAACTGGAAGCAGTCTAGATGCCCCTCACGTGAATAATGGATAAAGAAAATGTGGTACATTTACACAATGGAGTACTACTCAGCAGAAAAACAATGGAATCTTGAAATTTGCAACCAAATGGATGGAACTAGAAAAACCATTCTGAGAAAGGTAACCCAGGTCTAAAATACAAGCAAGGTATGGACTCACTCATATTTGGATTTTAGACATAGAATAAAGAATTGCCAGCCTGCAGACCATGCTGCCAGAGAGGCTGGTATACAAGGAGGACCCTAAGAGAGACATACATGGACACCTGGCACAGGGAAAAGGGACAAGAACTTCTGAGCAAATTTGGAGCAAGGGGGAGCAGAGAGGGAACTAGGAAAATGAGAAGGGGAGAAGAAGTGTGGTGAGGAAGACATGGTGGGCCTGGAGGTTGAGTTGGGAGAAGAACATAAGAGAGCAAGATAAGATAAAATATAGTAGAGGGAGACATTATAGGTTTAAAGAGAATTCAGGCACTAGGGAAATGTCTGGAGAGCTACAAAGATGACACCAACTAACAATCTAAGCAACAGAGGAGAGGCTATCTTAAATGCACTCTCCTGATAATGAGATTGGTGACTAACTTATATGCCATCCTATGGCGTTCATTCAGCAGCTGGCAGAATTATAACCAGACACCCACAGCTAAACACTGAACTGAACTGGAATCCAGTTACAAGAAGGAAGAGCGATGAGCAAATGGGTCCATACCGGGCTGGTGAAACCCACAGAAACAGATGTTCTGAACAAGGGTGAGCTCTTGGTCTCCAGACTGATAGCTGGGAAACCAGCATGGGAATGATCCAGACCCCCAGAATGTGAGCATCAGTTAGGAGACCTTGGAAATCCATGGGGCCTCTTGTACTGGATCAGTACTTATCCCTAACATAGGAATGGACTTTAGGAGCCAATCCCTCATGGAGGGATACTCTTTGAGCTTAAACTCAAAAGGGTTGGCTTAGACCCTATCCCAAAGAGCATGACAGATTCTGAAGACCCCCTGGAAGGCCTCACCATCCTTGGGGAGAAAAAAGGGTATGGGATATGTAGGGTGTTATTTGCGGTGGCAGGGGAGGAGGGGAGTGACAGTGAACTGAGACTGACATGAAAAATAATTTTCGTTCTAATAAATATGTGTCTATGGGAAGTTTCAAGAATTTCACTGGTTGGCAATTTCTGGAAATTATTGATGACCTAGACATTGAAAGAATATTTGATGTAATTACATCTACATGAAGACTTTTAGTTAAAAAACCCTGCATTGCAGCACCATAACTCATAAAGTCATTACTTGTTGGTATGTCAATGTTCATTATGTAATTCAGAACTATTTCATCATCATAAATCATGCTCTTCCATCATGCCATTCTTTTTTATACACAGGGGATCTTAATAGAATGTAGTAGACATTTTAGGAAACCATTAGCTCACTAGGATCCCTAGTTTCTGCCTTCCAGGTTCTGGGATCACAGGATTGTACTCACAGCCACAATTTTGAAAGTGTGCTGAGATTCCAAATCAGTTCCCATGATTCAAATGTAAGCACCTCCCTAAGCCAGCCATCTTAAAATCACAGTGTATCTCTTTCTAAACCCCCAAGGAATTTTGTCAAGTGTTTCTCCCAGTCTTTCTTCCACCATGTAAATTAATTGAATATAATTGTTAAAATCATACAATCCAAAGGAATGTTTCTGTTTCATTCCCATGAATGTAGAGTAGAAGAAAAACTCCATTTTAAATAGTTTGGTGTCGTCATACAGCCTAACCCACAAAATATCTACAACTTCCTAGTTTTCCCAACATGCAAATGATTGTCTTGACTCCTGACTTAATCAACTCTCACTCCAGGTACTCACCATTTTAGGAGGCTCCACACACTCATCTGTCAGATTTTCCATGAATTTCACCATGTTTCTTCCACTACACTCCCACTTTTCTTTCATGGCCAACTTGTCTTTGTAGTGCCCAGTTTTAAAAAATTGCTCCATGACCAATTGAGAAATCATCTGTTCCTTGGTTTGTTTTTCTGGCTGCAACCAGGAGGTGAACATTTCCCAAAGATATTGTAACTCCTGCTTTGCACAGGAGCCATTGCCAATCGGGGGAATGTTCACCTCAGAAACTGGGGAATTAGAGTTGTCTTCTCTGAACTGCACAGGTGAAGCCGGTGCTGGGATGAACTCCGTTTTCTCTAATCCACAGTCATTTTCTGGTGACCTGGTCTCAAGTGATACACTCTGCAGTGAAGCCATTCTACTGGGAATCCTCAGGAGAATTCAACTATAGTATTCAAATATCTGTCTTATGATTAAGATCTGTAAAAGCAATGTGTGGATGTGTTAGCGCTAAAAATTAAAAGGATATACATAAATAAATCAAAAGGCAAGTAATAGCCTTGTCAATAATGGTTCCTGTTTCAGTTAGGGTTAACTGTTGCAGTGTTAAGCAATAATCATAACCATGACAATTCTTATAAAGGATACATTTCAATGTGGTGGCTGACTTACAGTTCACAACTTCTGTCTATAATGGAAGGGATTATGGAAACATAAAGACAGAGGTGGTGCTGGAGCTGAGACTGCTACATCTTTTTCTTGTTGATTTCCCAATAATTTCTTTTATGTTAAACCCATCTTTTCTCATTTTACATACCAATCCCAGCAACCACTTCATCCCCTCCTGCTGTTCCCCTCATGTCCACCCACTGCCAAGTCCACATCCACTCTTCAGAGAAGGTAAGTTTTCCCAAGTGAGTGAAGCATGTCTGGCACATCTGTGGCCCCTGACAATGGCACCAGGATTTATCCATAGTGCTTGAACTTGCTTTTTAGAGACTAAAAAATATGGTTAAATCTTACAGGCAATTGGAAACAAACTGATTCCTCAGTATATGAAACCTAAAATTCATCCCCACAATGAACGTCTTCATGCCAAAGGTGTGGTCCAGATTAAGGGTGTTCCCTCCCGCCTCCAGGTCTGGATTAAAGGTGTGTGTCATGCGGTCTTCTCTAACAAGGCCTTGCCTCCCAAAAGTGATACTTCCTATGATATTATGGAGACCCAATACAGTCAAACGACCAGAGTTCCACCATTTCCACACACAAAATACTTAATCATAATCCTACACAATTTATTCTACAGACAAGAATCATGAGAATATGTCACTACAACAATACAGGATTCATCAGGGTGAAAAATCCAGGATTGAGGATGGGAAGGCCTGAAATAAGAAACCCCATGGTGTGAGGTATGTCAAGGGTATATGTTCACCCCTTTAAATTGTGAAGATTTTGTTTCTGCATCTCAATTTTTTTTTTTTTTTTTGGTTTTTCGAGACCGGGTTTCTCTGTGTAGCTTTGGAGCCTGTCCTGGCACTTGCTTTGAAGACCAGGCTGCCTTCGAAGTCACAGAGACCCGCCCGCTTCTGCCTCCTGAGTTCTGGGATTAAAGGCGTGTGCCACCAATGCCCGAACTGCACCTCAAATTTTAAGGTTTACACTTGTCTTCCATTCCAAAGCACCACAGTGTAATCCTTTAATAAGAAAATCATTAGAAGTGAATGCCAGTGTCTAGGCATTGGTGGCACATATCTTGAATCCCAGCACTCCAGAGGCAGAGCCACGTTGATCTCCGTGAGACCCAACCAGACTGGCCTATAGAGCAAGTTCCAGGATAGGCTCCAAAGGAATACAGAGAAAATGGATCTCAAAATATCAAAAAAAAAATAAAAAAGTAAAATGGAATGACCATCAAGCTGGGGTTCTTAGGATCGCAAAGAGATGTTCATATAGGAAGACAGCAATTCCTATCATTCAGTGTTTTAAAGGTGATATCCTTTATCAGATTGGTTTTCCAGTTGTGTAGCTGAGTTTTAGGACTTTCATCTGAGCACTCAGAAGGCAGATGTTGGTTTATCTTTAGACAGACTGGTCTACTAGTCTCCATGACAGCCAGAGCTCTTACACAGAGAAACTCTGCCTCCAACATCCAAAACCAAACAAATGAAAAATAAAATAACAAAAGAAAAAACAAAAAAGGATGGTTACCCAATGACCACACTGTATCTCTGTGATTTCACAGTACTTGTGAGCAGCTTTTCCCACAACTCAAAACAATGACAAAAAACACACAACTCAAGCCACCAAGCAGGGGAATGTTACTATTCTCCAAACTTACCTCTGTCTAGGATGAATTTCAAGGTAATTCCAGGAAGCAATAGGAAAGGATGTGTCTCCAAGCCTCTGCTGTGCTCTGCTCGGACTGAGGTTCTTGGCAAGTTCACTTCCTTTTATGCTGCCTGGCTTCAGAGTCAATCAATGATGCTAATGATTTGAGAATGAGATTAGACCACACCTCCTGTACCTGGGTGTGGCAGTCCGGACTTGATTCCTATTAATCACTAAGTGGAGCAGCAGGGTCTAGAGGGCAAAGACCACAAAAATGCCTAGCAAGAACAAGATCAGCCTGTTGTATGATAATAGATTGAGCCAAACTAGAGGGAAAACAGTAAACTACCATGCTAGCTAGGGATGGAAAAGTCCCTTTCCCCTCTGCTTGAATTGCAGATGGAATCCTAGCCCAGGCCCAGCTCAGCATCTTTATGTAAATCTTGATGATGCCATGGAAGGACTTGACATCCAAAGAAATCATAGTCAGTCACTGTTGTGAAGGGGAACCATACCACAGTTAAAGGAAATATCAAGATTGTCATATACCTACAATGACTTGTTGCTTATAGATCGTTGTAAGCTTGTTAATATTTTCTCATATCCAGATAGTTTGGAATTCCAATGAACAACATAAACACTTGGCAGTGGAATAATACAGAGAGTAAGAGGCACCCAGGAGTTATCTGAAGCACAAAGAAGACAGTCTTTATCGAGTTCACCTCTATGGGCATGTAATTTTGCAATATTTTTGGAGTACATGATGTAAGAGAGAAATGATACAAAGATTGTACTCTGTGGGGATTATTAAAATGTGTATCCAAAAGGCAGATTTTTCTGTCTTTTTTCATTACTTTTGTATTTTGGGGTTTTTTGGCTTTTTTTTTTCAAATGTGATGTGGATGAGAATGATTTTGCACTCTAATTATATCATTTAAAACTACTCAGTGTGGGCTCCCACAGCTGTTTCGAATCCTTTTTGGTTTTCTGTCTGTTATGTATTTTTGTTGTTGTTGCTGTTTTGTGTTTCAGAATTTGTTTCACTGTTTAACCCAGTCTGGACTGGAACTCCTATGGAGAATAGACCTCAATATGTCTATTATTGAAAATCTGTGATGTATTGAAGATCTGGCATGAAATACTTGGGCCCTTACAAGTGACCTTCTCATAAACATGCTAATTATTATGTTCAATAGTGACACCTGATTTATGTGTTTATTTTTCTCCCCCCATTTCAGTTGTCTACTATCAAAATATACTGAACCCCAACAGACAAAGATCAGTGACTACAATTTATGAAGTCTAGTCTTCCAAAACCACAACACTAAGAATTTTGACTGCTAAAATTTCAAGCTGCTGTACTCCTGGGAGAATAAAAAATTTCACATAGTAGGAAAGACCTGAAAGTTGTACAAATGGATTAGCCAAAAGGTGCAAAAATATTGAAACTTCAATCTAAATATTGCATGATTTACCTACACTGATATTCATTACTATTGTTTATATTATATATTTTAATAAATTAAATTATTTGTCATCTGAAGAAGTATTTGTCTGAATATATTTGTTTTCATGAGAATAATAAACATACCAATGAGTGTCACTATTCACTGCCTTCCTGAGAATTTCCAGTGACACCTTCAACCTAACAATTAGAATTGTTAGAGAAAGTCAGTGGCCTTAAATCCCTGCACACACCTTTAATCTAGGCACACACCTTTAATCCCTGCACATATCTTTCCTCAGAATACTAAGTAAACATATGCAGATCGATATTTGTGAGCTTGAGCCCAGCCTAGACTGAATAGTGAGTTCCTGTAGCTTATTCTAAAGAGACAGAAAGTCTCTTTAGAGACTTAAAACAACAGTAAGCAGAAAAAGAAAACAGTCTCTTGAAGTAGTGATGTAGCCCTGTAACCCCAAAATTGCAGAGTAGAAGCGGTAATATTAGAGTGCAGGGTCATGCACCATTATTTGATGAGTTTGGGTGGATACTTGGCTGTCAGAAATCCAGTTTTACAAAAAACCCACAAATTTAAAAACCATTCTGAGCCAGGTGTTTGTGGTGCACGCCTTTCATCCCAACACTTGGGAGGCAGAGGCGGGTGGATCTCTGTGAGTTCGAGGCCAGCCTGGTCTGTAGAGGGAGTGCCAGGATAGGCTGTCTCAAAAAACCAAATAAAAAAAGAGGGAGGGAGGAACATTTGGGCCCTTCATTGCTGGCACACACCTTTAATCCCAGCACTCAGGAGGCAGAGGCAGGTGGATCTCTGTGAGTTCGAGACCAGCCTGGTCTACAAGAGCTAGTTCCAGGACAGCCTCCAAAGCCACAGAGAAACCCTGTCTTCAAAAAGCAAATAAATAAATAAATAAATAAAAATTAAAACAAACATTCTGAGCTGGGAGGCGGTGGTACACACCTTTAATCAAAGCACTTGGGAGGCAGAGGCAAGTGGATCTCTCTGAGTTCTAGACCAGCATGATCTACAAGAGCTAGTTCTAAGACATCCTTCAAAGCCACAGAGAAACCCTGTCTCGAAAAAACCAATATATATATATATATATATATATATATATATAATATATATAAACAAGCAAGCTAAGAGTGTGCCTGTTTCCAACTGCCTCTTTTGCCCTGCTGGGAGCCAGCCAAAGCCTGGTGACTTAGCACAGGGTATCCCATCCGAGCAGGTCCAGCCCACCCAGAGACTGCTTGCATCCTAGACCCTTTCTCTGCCCACAGGTCTAGGTGAGAGTGGGCCTGTTTTGGGCCCTCCTCTGGTGCCCTCCTCAGAGCCAGCTAAGCCCTGAGGACTGAGCACAAGTGATGCCATCCCAGCAGATCTTAGCCCAACCCAGAGATTGCCAAGGATCAGCTTATAGTCCAGCCTCCATAAAAGGGAAGAGGAGAGCCATCAGAATATTAGACCTACTAGCTACCACCCGAAAGGACATTGATCTCTTAACCACGAGGAGGGGAAATGACTCCTTCTACACACATTGGAAGAAACGATGGCAAGAAGACAATATAAAATCACATTCAAAAACAGAAAAACCTATGATACAATCAGACTCTAGGGACTCCACATCAGCAACACTGGAACATCCCAATGCAGATGAAGCAGAAGACAATGACCTTAGAAACAACTTCATGAAAAAGATAGAGGTCCTCAAAGAGGATATGCAAGAAAACCTTAAAAATATTGAAGAAAAAACAAACCAAAATATAAAAGAAATCAACAAATCTCTTAAAGAAAGTCATGAATAAACAATCAAACCAATGTAGGAAACAATTCAAACCAGGAAAATGAAATAGATATAATAAAGAAAACACAAACAGAGGGATTTTTGGAAATAGAAAAGCTGCGTAAACAATCAGGACTTTCCTATGTTGAACAATCTCTGCCTCCTTGGGATGAAGCCTAGTTAATCATGGTGGCTGATTTTTCTGATGTGTCTGTGGATTCAATTTGCCAGGATTTTATTGAATATTTTTGCATCAACGTTCATGATGGAGATTGGTATGTATTTCTGTTTTCTTAGTTGTGTCTTTGTGTGGCTTGGTTACCTAGGTAATTGTAGCCTTGTAAAAAGAGTTTGGCAATGATCCTTCTGTTCACATTGGTTTTTTTGGGAGGGGTGTTGGTTGGTTTTTCGAGACAGGGTTTCTCTGTGGCTTTGAAGGCTGACCTGGAAATAGCTTTTGTACACCAGGCTGGTCTCGAACTCACAGAGATCCACCTGCCTCTGCCTCTGAAGTGCTGGGATTAAAGGCATGCTCCAACAACGCCCGGCAAAACAAGGTCATTTCTTTTGGGTGGAGGGTGTTCAAGACAGGGTTTCTCTGTGGTTTTGGAGGCTGTCCTCGAAACGATCTGGAGACCAGGCTGGCCTTGAACTCACAGATATCCACCTGCCTCTGCCTCCTGAGTGCTGGCAGTAAAGGCGTGTGCCACCACCTTCCTATGGAATCTTAATACATATTTGATACTTCATGTCTCTTAGGATTAACGTTTTCTTAAAGAAAGAAGTACAAAGCCTTCCTTCAGCATCTCAGTTTGTGGAACTACCATGATTTTCCCGAGAAGCTATATGTTTCAAAGGTGTTATGCTGTGATCTGCCCAGAAATTTTCCATGTGTTTCCCTACAAACTTCTTATGATTCCAAGCACTTATGGAAGAAAACTATGGAGAGGTTAAAATGAGTTCATTGTTTCAGTTCTAGGAACCTCTTTTTGATATAGGCAAATTGTCTCCACATGGTGTCTTGACAAACATTGCATTTGGTTACATTCCACAGGATTAGGCTATGTGTTTTCAACATCATTATAGTTGGATCTTTTAGATTCAACCTTTGAAGAATGATTGTCTACCTTATTAAGGCTGCACCTATTGATACAATTCTTCATGCTGTGCTGACACCCAAACATCAAATTATTTTTGTTGAATCATCATAACTCTTATTTTGATATGTTTTCAATTGTAACATAGAAACCTTATATACATGATATCTGATCTATGACTATTGTGTCAGGTCAAGAACCCTCCCCTGCCAGTGGTGTTGACCAAAACAGGTAGAGAACCATGGCATTTAAGTGTAGGATTAAATACTTGGCCAAAATGTGCATCATAAACTAAATATTTGATTTAACATTGTGCGATTTGATGAATTTTGTTGCTGTTAGAAAAGCACTCATGTCGACAAGAGTGGACTTGAGTGAACAGGGTATCAGAGAATGACTGAACTTCTGAACCTGCTGTCCTCATACACTGGTGCAGTCACAGTAGAACTGGAAGATGCCCTCTGGGAATCTCATTGTTATCAGCTTTATTCTGCCCTCTCACACTCACATGTACAGGTCATGACCAACATTAGGAAAGGACCTTATTTGGAAGCATAAGGAATATTGTGGTCCAATCCAGAATTCTGTAATCCCATATAGGCTAAAATCTCTAAAGATTAAAACAAGTAAAATATCCCCTCAACCACAATCTAGAAATCTTTAATGTTTAATCTGGAGAGCCCGAATCCACAAAATACAATCTCAATAGGACAAAAAGACCAGAGAACACGCCATATGAAGAGGGATAAGAAAGCCAAATTCTGGGGAAGGGATCATCCATAAGGTGTGCCAACAAAAAATCTTCAATGTGAAAATGTGGAGCTTCTGTTGATATCGATTTTAGTTGATGGAATTCTGAACAGTATCTCTCCCTAGTACATAAATGGACTTGGGATCCCATTCCTCATGAAGGTCCTCTCTCTCAGACTATGCCCTCCCCCAAATAATATGACAGTCTTTGATGATCTCCCACGAAGGCCTCAGAATCCTGGGGTGTTGATGAGGGGTGGGCCAGGGGTGTCAATGGAGAGCTTGGGAGGATGAGAGGGAGAGGTAAACAGGATTGATGAGTAAAATAACATAGTTTCTGTATATAACATATACATTAGGAAAAATAAATTGAAGCCTCCTGGTGACTTGCTCTAAGGCTTCACCAAGCACTAGGTACACTGAGGAATATCATGATTTATTAACAACAATTTTACAGGATACTTGAACACTGCTCAGTCTCCACAGGGAATTCACCAAGTCATACACAGATCCCAACAAATCACTCAGCCAAAGCACACAATCATGTTTCATAATATAGCTATTATTCCCTTTTTAATCCTTATGATAGTTTCTGGAGTTTATCCATGAAAAACTTTTCCATAGTCATCAACTGCTCATGTCCTGCAGCCAGCATTTAAATAGCTAACGAGACTCCCTAAATTTCTAGGGTTCCTTTGATTAGAACTATAAAGATTGTGATGGAACAATAATGGAACTGAAGGAGCGTCTTCTCAGAATTACTTTTAGCAAATGAAGTCTTTATTCTAAGGCAGATTCCTGTCTCCTCATATGAGGCACATTGGTGAACTTTAAGCAGTAACCACCTGTAGGATGGAAGATGACTGAGAAGGCAATGTCCTTAGATACAAACCTAAGACACGGGTTTGAAACCACAGCATGGTAGCAACAGTCACTGGGAATGGCAGGGCAATGTCAGTAACAGCTGTAAAGAATGTTTAGAATCTTTAATCTCTGACAGATTGGTATGTAATGCCAATTATTCAATGTAAAACTCAATTATTGACAATTAAGTCCTGTATTGTCCAATGGATATATCAATCTAGGGCAAAAAACAAAAAGTCAGAAAATCACTCATACACACACAGGAAATGAAAAATATACTTAAGAGTCATTTTCATTGAATTTCCATTTATTTATTTCATATACACCAAACAAAAATTACATAATACTTTTGGCATTAGGAACATGTTAGTGAAGAACAAATGACACATCTTCTTACAGGCACATGACAATGGAATGTGACAGCAGATGAAGCAATCCTGAAGAGACATGTCAAATATACAATGGCTGCTTGCTGTTTAGAGTCTATATGTTTCTTCATGTGCAGAAAGGACACTAAGCCTGTAGCCCACCCATCCTGTGCCAAGGAAGGTACACAGTTCATTCTGATTTGTGGCAATTCCTCCTGTGCCCATGGTATGTGGATGACTGGTAGAAGCTTTGATTATACAGGGAGCAAGGTGTAAGGCTTCTATCCTTTGAGAATCATTTCATGAGCTAGCAGATTATTTTTATGTCTGAAAGCCCTTCCAAATATATGACATGTGACAGGCATCTTTTGCTTGTGTATGAAAGAATGTACTTTCAGTTCTGAGGGATTACAAAACCCTTTTGATACCTGGTACAGAAAAATGCCTTCTCCCTCTGTGTCTCCTCTGATGAAGTTGTTTTCTTAGTAAAAAGACACCACGGCTTGATATGATTTGCACAATGGCAGTTGGAAATGTATATATGTAATGTGAAAAATTTCACACATTGTCATTTCTGTTAATGACTGAGAATTATGAAAACATACATATTGAAATATGACCTGATTTAATTACATCTATATTAAATATTTCAGTTTTCAAAATTTGCATTGTAACAGCCTTATTCATCAAGAAAATTCTTATTGGTGTGTCTGTGTTCAATATGAATTTGAGAGTCTTATTTCAACATAAGAATTTTGTATTCTAAAATTCTGGTTTTTTTTGGTTATATAGACAGTGTATATTAGAATGTGTGCCTTGTCGTCTAGTCTGTTCACAAACTCACTAATTAATTGAGAATGACCTGGAACTACAATCCTATAACTTCTTTATTCCTAGCACTAGGGGCCCAGAGCTGCCTCACTACATCAAGCATCCTTTTTCTCTGCCTGTTTTTTGTTTGTTTGTTTTGATGGTGTTGCTCTTCTGTTTTTAGACCCCCAATATAGCACTCGATGTGCTATAACTGATAGACAGTCCATGTTGACCTAACAGAAACATAAACTGGACTCTGAATTCTTAATGTTGGGATTAATACCCTGTGCTATAAGGAGTGAATTTCTCCAAATGTTCTAATTGGTAGATTCAATTGTATCCCCTAAAATTTATACATTGAGATCTTATCCCCTAAGATTGAGGTCTTATGTTAAAATGATCTTAATCACAACAGAAAAGACAGAATCCAAATTCCATCATATCCAAGACTCCTAGAAGCTCAGTGACTAAAATTTCTGAAGTCTAAAGTCTTCATAATCCACATGCAAAAAATTTGAATGTTGAAGCCTCAAGCTGAAAAGCTGCCACGAGTGAAAAACAATGTCAAGTGAAAGGGAACGAATTCAAAATATAAAAAATGGATTATCCAAAAGGTTCAACATTAAAAAGAAAAATTCAGTAAAATTCAGTAAAAAGAAAATTCATGATTCAGCCTGGCTTTGGTGGCTCATGCCTAGAGGCAGAGCCAGGCTTATTAAAGTGAGTGGAACTCTAGCTGGTCTACAGAGGGAGTTCCTAGACATCTGGGTCTGTTACACAAAGACAGTCTGTCTTGAAAAACAAAAAACAAAACAAAACAGCAACCAAACAAAAGCCTGATTTGCCTGCACTGATATTCATTACATTTTATGATAATCTGGATTTTAATAAAATAAAGCAATATTGGTCAGAAAATTATTCCTATGAATTTATTTGTTTTCATGAGTATAATAAACCTACTACTGGCCTGGTGTGTTGGTTCAGGCCTTTAATGCCAACACTTGGGTTGCAGAGGTTCATGAATCTCAGTGAGTTCCAGGCCAGTCTGGTTTACAAGAAGAGTTCCACTACCGGCAAGACTGTTACACAGAGGAAACCATGTGTGGAGAAACAAAACAAATC
>NW_023276854.1:0-20137 GCF_003668045.3 Cricetulus griseus
TAAGTCATAAAAGGATACATACTGGAGAGAAACCCTATGAATGTAATCAGTGTGGGAAAGCCTTTGCTTGGCACAGTACTCTTCAAAGGCATAAAAGAACACATACTGGAGAGAAACCCTATGAATTTAATCAGTGTGGTAAAGCCTTTGCTCAGCACAGTCATCTTCAAAGTCATAAAAAATCACATACTGGAGAGAAACCCTATGAATGTCATCAGTGTGGTAAAGTCTTTTCTCACTATATTAGTCTTCAGATACATAAAATGACACATAATGGATAGATACCATAGGAAAGTAACCAGTGTGGTGAATCTTTTTCACAGCACAGTAATTGACTGCATCAGAAATTAACTTATACTTGGTTATTATGGAAATTTCCAAGGCCAAATCTCAAAAAAATATGGGAAAATTACTAAGGAAATGATCATGATGAAAGCTGACAATAAATGTCTTTAAAAGATGGTTGGCTAACCAAAACCACAAGAGTGAGTTTATCTCCCATATGATAATAGGCATCATTGTGAGCTCACAAGTCCACATGTGAGATGTACCCCTGCTTGATTTTATACCTCCTGTTAGGAGAAATTAGGAACTTTCAGGCTTGAAGTCTGACTTGTCTGAATGGGCTCATATTCTGCTCCCCTGATACCTGCAAACATTCAGTTTGGAGCTCCAAATTTTGGTTACTTGTTGGGAGCCACACAGCTTGACATGAACCTTCAAGCCAATACTTGGCAGGCCACATGGTTATAGAACTGTCTTTTGATTATAAATGGCTTCCAGAAGCATGAGCACCCAGAAGACATGACCCAGACTTCAATCATTTATTCCAACCATAGGCCCACTACCTGAGCAACCCTCCCATGTCCCACCACTTACCTAAGCAACCCTCCCTGGTTTTACCACTTACCTAGGTAACCCTGCCTCTCCCCACCACCCATGAAAATTTCACCCTGCCAACATCCTCTTTCTATGGTTTTCTAACATCCTGATTAAACTAACACCTGGCTCTTGACGTCTTCTCCCCCTCCCCCTTTTATCCCATACTACTGACTATAAGCTAGTCTGGAAAAAATAAAATTTGCCACTTGATCAGAATCCTGTCTTGTAGTCATTCTCTCTCATCACTTGTCCCCATTTCCCTCCCTGGATATCATGTCCTAACTTGCTGTTCCACAGGTTGGGACAACTACAGTGACTACAGATGACATACAAATTGTGGTGAGACTCTGAGATTGAAATCACTTTGTGGCTTAGTCTATATGGTATTAACAAAGAGGTGTGGAGAATGGAAGAATTTTTAGGGAGGTAGCTTAGGTTTTGATTGCTCGAGCACCAAATGCCATAGAATGTTCTTTGGTTTTAACTGAGGAAAGCTGACATTTACTGTATTTTGTTTCCACTCAGCTGTTTTGGGTCAGCTCACTTCACTTCTTTGACTCTTCAATATTTGGCAACTCGTGATGTTGTCAATGACAATACCCTTCAGTCCCTACACGGACTGTAATGCTCCTCAGTCCATACCAGCAATCCCTGGTACCTGCCTGATACATAGGAATAAGGTTATTCTAAGTGACATATCACTCTGTTTGAGTAATATCTAATGAAAGAGTAGACAACATGAAATTCTAAGTTATCTGCAAATTTCATTGTGTGAAAAGACTGATTCCTCCAGATAAGAATCTCTCTACTGAAGCAATATTCATGACTTCTCTGAACATCTTGCTGGAGAGACAGGACCCGAGGTTTTGGGGAGGCGTTTAGAGATGAGAAAAAAATTCAATGTATGGCTTAGTTATACTACTTAGCTGTGCATATAACTTTCCTTCTATCCAAACCTGTTTGCACCCAAGGATTATCAATTACCTTATTTCTACATCACTGTTCCAAATAGTAACAGGCAGGAATCATCTCCCTATTTTCTATCCAAAACTGCATTTTCAAATTTGATACCATAGCACACAACCAACAGAAATGGACACAGTAGACTTTATTCATATATTTGTGAATACTTTATTCACAACTAGTTAAAAGATTAACAAGGGAATAAATTGGGAAGGAATGGGAAAAGTGATACAATATATTTAAAATGTATAAAAATAAGTGTTATGTAAAAATATGGCCAGAGAATGAGCTTAGCAATTAAGAACACCAGGTTTTGTTGCATCTTACACAGGTTGTATTGCTAGAAACCATGGTTGCTACCCATCTTTTGTAAGTTCAGTTACAAGGCATCTGATTCCCTCTTCTCTACGCTGCAAGTACTGCACGTGTGCAAATGTGGGTAAATGAACATATACATGAAATAAAGCTTAAAAATGAAATTCTGTACAGTAATGTCATATCCTTGAGACAAACAGTGTCATGACTAGTTAAAACAAATTCTTTCTGGTCCTTCATGGAGCAGATGTGTCCTTCCTCTGGGGGAAATTCCCCAGAGAAAAGAAAGCTTTATTCTGATGATAGAACAGCTCACAATAGCTATTCATTTAAGAACATCATTCACAGTGGGCATAGGTATTTTTCCTATTTTTTTATTTGTGTTTTATGGGTGAGGATTGTAGTACTGTCATGTCGTAAATGTATCTTTTACAGCATTCATTATACTCTATCTCTTAACTTATGTATTATGATACATTTATATTTAAATCATAATGTATAATCTGAAAGATAGATTTGCTCTGTAAATGTCCATAACCCAAATGTTTAGACTTGCATTCTCCTATACCTATTTAAATTTTCCAAAGCATAACCTCAGTCCAAAGCTAAAGGAGACTTAAGGATGACTGTTGTTAGTATTCAGCCATCTGTACTGGACTGTCCTTGGGATTCTGATATGATATGCCCTCAGCTGCAGCCACTAAGAGTACCACCTGTGCATACTCACTATGTTCCCTTTTAAAAGGGCCCTGTCCAACTCCAATCCCCCCCCTCTCTCTTGGTCTCCCTCTCTGTGAATGTTCCTCTCCCTGTCAGTATATTTGTCCGTCTCTACCTCTATTTCCTCTCTCCTACTGTTCCTGTACATGAAGGCCAATCTCCCCCCTCCCTTTCCCCTTTTTATGATCCCTTTCCCTAATAAATAAACCCCTCTGCTTGAATCTTGGCACATGGCATCTTTCTTTCAAGCACTGCTTTTATTAACTTACAACAGCTTATGTGGAATGCAAAATCTTTGTCATACTCCACTTTTAACATTAACCACCACTAGATACAAGGTGTTAATAAAAACATTTGTATTTATTAAACATTTAATGGTTTAGAATGATTGATCCCTGAAAAGCAATATTAATTCTAGAAGAGCAGTACCTACAGCCTTGTAGAAAATGTTTCTAAGACAAACTTTCTTATGTTGTATCAGGTAGCCTTCATCCCACTTCATTGAGCCCCCCCCCCCCAGGACAATGCCCTTGTCCTTGTGATTAAGCCAAAAACATATTTCTGTAAAAACTCAACCACCAGTGAGTTTTCAAATTACAATTTTGAGTCATGTAGTCAGCTGTCTGTTTCAATAACAGGAAAAGGATTTGTGTGTGGAGCATGAATTCTACCTGCAGAGCAGAATAGGAGGAATAGTTTATTGTATATGTTGTAGTGGGAAACACGCTAGACAAACAACTGCTTGGGTGGCCATTATGAATTAGAAACTGATTGTGACAGAATAACTGATTTTGTAATTTCCCAGCATGTATTGATCCATGTAATGTGAGTGAATCTGGACCAGATTTGTGTATACAATTTGGGAACGTTGGCTTCAGCAAGTGAAAATTGATTTTCCAACAAGGAAGCTCTTCTATGTAGATATATCTAATATTGCTTTTCATGGTTATATTCATAAGCCTTAGCTGTGTGTGTTGTGTCACAGATCTTAGCAGCTAACCTTGCACGTAGAGGCAAGGTAAAATAATATTCATTCCATTTCCTCTACCAGGGAATTGTTTTCTCCCTTTTTTTTTTTACTTTTGGACTCTTGAGACAGGTTTTCTCTATATCTTTTCCAAGCTGTTCTGAAACTCATACAGTGGACCTGGTTGGCCTCAAACTCACAGACATCCTCCTGCCTCTCACTCCTGAGTGCTAGGATTAAAGTCATGCACCAGGAACACCTGTCTGTTTTATTCTTTTTTTTAAAGAAACACTTTCAGCGTCCTACCCCTCTTTTTTTTTAAAGATTTTTATTTATTTATTATTTTTACAACCTTCTGCTTCCATGTATATCAGCACACCAGAAGAGGGCGACAGATCTCTTAACGGATGATTGTGAGCCACCATGTGGTTGCTGGGAATTGAACTCAGGACCTCTGGAAGAACAGCCAGTGCTCTTAACCTCCGAACCATCTCTCCAGCCCCTTTTCTTCTTAAAGAATGCATAGCCTTGTGGTTTTTAAATTATATTTATCTTTTTAAAAACAATTATTTGTTTCACTTTCATAATTTTATTTTCATTAAATGCATCACTGCCCTTATCTCTCATTTTCTTTTTATTTCCTATTGATTCTAGGTCATTACGAATATATTTCCTGCAATCCAGGACTGGAAAATATTGTAATAAGATACACATTTTCCAGTCTACAGCCCTGTCAGCCCTGAGGTTGGAAGTACATCACTTTAAAAACTTGTGTTGCCTTAGTCATCTGATCCCTACTCATGTAGTAGGGGAGTTGCTATTGTCTATATGCCCATCTGGGCAATGCTAGCTCTTTTGGTATTCTGGGCAAGCCTAGCAATCAGGAGCACTAGTGGGAGGTAGATTCTGTTTTTTTCCTAGAGTTCTCCTACAATGCCACTATTAGTAGCCATGTGAGTTACCATAATCCATCCATGGTGAGTGCATGAACTGTCAGACCTGTTGGGCATTGAATGTATTATGAGCCTCGTTCTGTGTGTCCTTGTGTTCACCTTGGCTGTGACCTGTTATGATAGATCCTTCTGACAAAAGCCACCGATCCCCAGCGCCACGTGTGCACTCTATGCCAGCTGCCTACCTGAGTTGGGGCCCCAATTAATGCACAGAGAGACTTGTATTAGGTACAATGCTGCTTGGCCAATGACTAGGATTTTCCTCTGTTAGCTCAGTCTCAATTATCATAAATCTATATATTTTATAAGACGTATCTCATAGAGGATGCCTTCCACTGGCAGCCTCTCTTGCTGGTGGCTCACATTGTGCTGTGGGGAAAAGGGACACTTCCTGTTTCTCTTTGCTTAAATATGAGCCTCTTTGCTATGTCACTTCCTGCATGGATCACCACTTTTCTACTACATTTCCCAGAATCCTCTTTGACTCTTAGTCCTGTCTAACTCGCAGTTTCATTGGCCAAACAATACTTTATTCAACAATGAATAAGTTAAACATATAAAGAACTACTTCCCCCTTAGTGACGCTTCTCCTGTAAGCCTCTCTTGGGTGTTCATTCACTGGGGACAAGGAGGGTTTTTAGGCCTGGCTATGGGAGATGTGGCATTTAAAACATCATTGTCATGTGTAAACACAGACATTGCTTTTGGTGTTCCTTAGGAAAACATTAAAAAATTGAAGGCCTGGTTTGCAGAAATTCTCAAAGTTGCATTACACATTCAGTTTTGTGTGATCAGTTCTATAGATAGTTTAGAATTGGTAGAATTGAGGAAATGAGGTTCATCCTTCAGAAATACTTGATTAGAATGCTATAAATTTCCTCTACCACGAGCCACATTGTCTTAATTCAGAGAAATATTTTTGGTGAACAAATGGAATTTCTAAGCTGCAGAGGTTCCTTGGATGTTTATGGTGTCGGGAACCTAGTTTGTATCCCCGGGAAGGATTTGCTCCCTGGTCCTGCTTGGTGTTCTTTAGAGACTTTATTAATTGCCGTTCCTTGAAACTGCTAGGTCTCTGACACCGATAAACATTTCTAAAAGTAGGAGATAGGGATCTCAAGGGTGTGGGTACAGTTTGAGGTTGTTTAACAGGATAAAAGGTGTTTACTAGGGGATAGGCTGTGTATGCCTTTGTGTCCTGAAGAACACTCTGGCCTCCAATACAGATTATGCGGTCTGGGAGAACAAATGTAGAACCCCAGGTAGTGAGTTCATTCTGTGGATGCTGAGCAGGATTAAAGCAGTGTTACTGGGTGGTGGGCATTGTCAGTATTTGGGTCCTGGGGACTTCTTTGCCCTCCAATACAGATGCTGCTGTGTGGGAGAACTAGTATAGAGTCCAGGGTCGTGAGTGCATCTTGATGTTGCTGGGCAGGATTTTTAAGGAGTGTTATTGTGTGGTGTGCAGTGCCTTGTGTGGGCTTTTAGATCATGCCGACCCTGTGGTAAAGTGCAGGTATTCTCCCAAAGTTTTATAACAGTGATGGTAAAAGGGGTAATATGTGGAGGATTGTTGTGTTACGTGCAGTCTGTGATATTTGGACCACATTAAAGGGGATTTGTTGCTGGTGGGCAATGTCCTGCCTTCAAAACCAGCATCTAGTTGGCAACTTAAGATTCATACACCTTATAATACCACTCATTAGCATAGGCAGGTACCTGGGAAAACCGTAAACTTTAATAAAAATATAGAATATATGTATTAGCGAATAATCCCTCTAGTGTGAAGATTCCTCATGATGCCAGGAGGGAATCCCACCTTCTGTGAAACTCCATAGCTACAACTTACAAATACCAACATTAAATCATTTTTATTTAAAATTCCATCTTCAAGGATCCATCACTTAACATCTATGATTCACAGTAGCTCAGATGGTGTTGAGTAAGCTGACTAAGCTCTTTTTGCAATCCTAAGAAGCCTTAAATTTATTTACCATTTCTCCACATTTGTTAGGTATTTTTAAATACCCCAAATTATCCCCCACTTCTGTGAATCACACAGTACGTGTACCCTAATGACCTAAGTCTCTTCAGACTCTGTTATATAGCTCTCATTGGCCAAATCACTTTGAATTCTAATTCTTCAAGAAGCTGTAAACATAGCTCTTCTGGCCTAACACATACTTTTATGGTTGATAGTACTACATGAAACATAACCCCAGCATTCAGAAGCTGAGAAGAATGTTGCCATGAATCAGTGGCATCCCTGGTCTAGATAGCAAAATAACAGCCAGAAAATCACATTTGATGTCACATATTATGTTCTCTTTTCTTCTCTGTTGCTCTGATTAAATTATTTAATCAAAAGCAATTCAGGTAGTGAACAAGTTTATTTGGTTGATGTCCCTATGTCACTGTCCAGTCTTGTAGGAACTTAGGCTAGATACTCAAGCTAATACAGGTAAAACTGAGGATACATTGCTTCCTAGCTATACCTCTTGCTTTCTCACTGTCCAATGCTAAGCTTATCCTCTCATCAATCCCAGGCCTACTTGTTTAGAGATATGGCCAACTCAAAGGAAGAGATTTCTAACATTATCTTAATCAACACGACCTCTCTCAGACACAGCAGTCAGATATTCTGATCTAGGTACATCCTCAATTGATGTTTCTTCACATGTCTCTAGGCTATGTCAGGTTGACATTTTGGGGGAATTAGGAAAAAAGGCCATTATTAGAACACAATAAAATGCCTATGTGGGAGGGGCTTGGAGACAGAAAAGATATGCTGAGAATAATGTACATGTAATACATATTATCTCTCAGAAAGTTGAAACAGTCTTTATGTACATGGGATCCAGAGACTTGGATTTGTTTTAAAGAATGCCAAGTACTACCCACACGATGTCTTCTGGACATACATCTTAAACCTGGAAAACACAATCATTTTAGGAAGTGCCACACCATTTTATCCAGTTCTTCTTCTTTGCTTGAACAACTGTAATGAGATTAATTTGATTTAATGATAAGTTCAGTTCCTTTTATTATAATTTCAACTGAGTGTGTGTGTGTGTGTGTGTGTGTGTGTGTGTGTGTGTGTGTTGAGACACAACTTCTCTGAGGCTTTGGAGGCTGTCCTGGAACATGGTCTTGTAGACTAGGCTGGTCTCGAACTCACAGAGATCCACCTGCCTCTGCCTTACTTCTTATTTTGTAGGTTTATTTATTGACTATGCGTACAGTTTTCTGCCTGAACATATACCTGCCGGCCACAGGAGGTCATAACATATCATTATATATGGTTGTGAGCCAACATGTGATTGCTGGGAATTGAACACAGGAACTTTGGACGGCCAGTCAAAGATCTTAAAATCTGAGACATCTAGCCAACCTATGTGTTCGGTTCCTTACACAACTTCTTGCTTGCCTGGTGGACCCAAGAAATGGCCAGTCAGAACACATATTGATTGTCTAAAATTAATTAACTCACTACTCACTTTTATAGACAACCACTGTCATAACAGAAAATAATTTGCCTCTTTCTTGCCCTGTCTTTCTCTGTGTGACTAAACCTGGTTTACAATTGGTCAGTGAACTCAGTTCTTATACAAGTCCCTCTTCATTTGTAAATGCATCGTAAAATCTGGAGAAGTTGGAGGATACTCATTCACTGGCCTAATTTTTCCTTCCTTCAGACCAGTCAAGGGCCAGATAAGGAAGGAGTGACAGGATTGTCTTTCCAGCAATGAGTAGCAGAGACAGGATTAAGTGTTTAAAGAAATTCCAAATTGTTTAGTCAACACAAGCCTGAGATATAGGAGACAATGACTAAAGTAATGATTCTCATCCTTCCTAACATTATGACACTTTAACACAGTGATGTGATAACTCCAAACTCTAAAACCATTTTCACTGCTATGTTATAAGTATATTTTTCTTCTTTTATGAATTTTAACATAGATATTTGTGTTTTCTGATGGTCTGAGGCCAGTCATGTGATAGGGTCAATGATTTGATTTCCCCCAAAGGAAGCTCAGATACACAACTTGAGAATAACTGCTCTTAACTGATATAAATAAATAGCACTTGAGAAAAAAATGAACGAAATTCTTAAACCCAGGAATATTGAAAAATAGAAAGAAAAAGCAGTAATGCTTTTAAAGATAATGAATTTTAAAATTATACAAATAATTGATGTGTTAGATTGCTAAATATATGTGGAAAAACACTTAGATATAATGACTTTGAAATGGAGTAGGCACTTTCTTTATAAAAAGAATGCCAGTAACAAGACACTGTATAACTTTGTCCTATGTAAAATATTAGTCACTGAGTACTGTTTTGCAAACCTCAGAGCTGACTCATGTGTGTTAACCAGGATGGCACACATCCGCTTAAGAGAGTTCTCTAATAAGAAATTGAATACTTAGTAGTTCAAGCAATCCTCCATAAAAAGTAAACCTGTCAATTTTGTCTTTTTTCATTCCCTTGGAAAGAATTAATGCATTCAGGAAAACTGTGATAGAGATAGTCATTCACAATACCCCATCAGATCTAGGAGCTGGGGAGATAGCTTAATCGGGAAGTGCTTTCCTAACAAGCAATAGGATCTGATCTGGGCCCTTTCCACCCACTAGAAGAAGGAAAACATAGGGTTTGGAGAGATGGCTTGGCAGTAAGGAACACTGGCTGCTCTTACAGAGGACCTGAGTTCAGTTCCCAGAACCCCACAGGTCATAACCATCATTAACTCCAGGTCCAGGGGAGCTAATGCCTTCTGGCCTCTTGAATACCAGATACACACATGCATGCAGGCAATGAGAGAGAGAGAGTGTGAGAGAGAGACAGAGAGAGAGAGAGAGAGAGAGAGAGAGAGAGAGAGAGAGAACTCTGATTCTCCTGGACTGGGTGATGTCTGGGGCAAGAAACTCAAAGACTGGAAGGGACATTGTCTCTAGCAAGACTTTTGTTCTCTCATTTTGTTTACTGCCTTGTTTGCAGCCTATTCCACAGGGCTACAACATAGTAGATGCTTGGCTAATACTATAAAATAAAGAGCCATCTGGCAACCAAAGCCAGGAACATGCCACACAAAGAACAGAACTCTGACTCTCTGGCAGTCTGAGTTTACTGCCCATAGCAAACCTACAGATAAGAGAGACATTTAGACTTTGTACAAATCTTTTTAATATCCAAGACTAATAAGAAAAAGATTCTTCATCTACTACTTCCTTTTTTTTTTTTTTTTGCTTTTCAAGACGGTTTCCCTGTGGCTTTGGAGGCTGTCCTGGAACTAGCTCTTGTAGTCCAGGTTGGTCTCACAGAGATCCACCTGCCTCTGCCTCCTGAGTGCTGGGACTAAAGATGTGTGCCTCCACTGCCAGGTTCTTCATCTACTTCTATATCCAGTCAGTTTCATAGTTTGGAGGCTTCTGAAAATTTGCTGATGCATAGGAATGGATAAAGATTGAAGACAAACCATTATTTAATATTGTTATTAAAATAATGCCAACTTCATCAAATTCTGAAATGTCTGAGCATTTCCCAGAATTCCTGCAAGACACTGTTAAGGGGTAGAAATGCTAAAGCCATACTTGGATCAACATTTAGAAAAGATGCTCAAACGATGGATGGGGGTGGGATGAGAAAAGAAAAAGGAACCACCACTGCATGCAGTGCCACTTAAAACAAACCCAAGACAGTTTATCAGCATAGCTGATTGTTGTTTTGTTCTGTTTTGTTGAGACAGGGTTTCTCTGAAACAATCCTGGCTGTCCTGGAACTCACTTGCAGTGATCTGCCTGCCTCTGCCGCCCAAGTGCTGGATAAAAGGTATATGCCACCTCCACCCCACACACACACCTGATTCTTCAAATATTATTTATTCTTCATCCTTTAACATTTATTATCCTTCATTCATTAACGTTAACGGAATTGCCTTTTGAAGAAAGAAAAACCAGTGCTTCACTCTGATTAGACATAGCCTGGAACAAAACCCACATACCGCTGGGTGGTGGTAGAAGCACGTCCTAGCCATGGGAGGCAGAGGGAGGTGGATCTCTGAGTTCCAGGCCAGCTTGGTGTACAGAGTGAGTTCCAGGACAGCCGGGGCTACAAAGAGAAACCCTGCCTCCAAAAGACAAAAAAAAAAGAAGACCAAGGGAGGAAACACAGCCAGGGGTGTTGCTCTGTAATAGAATATTTACATTGTAAGCATATTAAAACAAGGCCCTGAGTTCAAGCTTCAGTACCCCACAGAACCCTAACCCATCCCATAACACACAATTGCAAATTTTCCTTCATAAAGACAAGAAAAAAAATACATTTAGTTATAGTTATTGTGACTTCTCTGAGAAATATATCGCATTTGTGTCATATTAAATTAATACATTATTACTAAATTTATATTGCAAACCTTACAAGTTCATATGAACTAACCCACATCAACATAGGTCTCTCTCTTTGAGCTAGGGAACTGAAGCTCAGAGATCAACTCACCCAAGCAGGCTAATAGCAACTGTCCCAATGTAGTCTGGTATCAAAGTAGCTCCTATTTTTAACCAATGGTCTTAACCTGTGGGCCTCAACCCTTTCAAAGGAGTCACATATGAGATATTTACATTATGGTTTGTAACAGTAACAAACCATTACAGTTAAGGTGTAGTTACAAATGTAATTTTCTGGTTGGGGGTTAGCACAACATGAGGAACTGTATTGAAGTGTTGAAGCAATAGCAAGGTTGGGACCCACTGGACTAGACAGAGAAGGCTGCCCAATTAATGCTGTACAAATCTCTAGGTACTGCGAAGGACTTAACATTCATGGACAGTTTTGGTTGTCTAGAATATTTGAGTTCTAGGCAGTAAAAATATATGAGCGTTTGAAATTTTATTTGATTGCTGCCTGACACACATCCACAGTTACTCAAGTGAACAAGACCCCCATGGTGAGCCTGATGTCACATACTCTGGCAGTATTCAGAGGAAAAGAAGGGTGGGTATTACTCTTGACAGGCCATAGCAAGTGCAGTCTCTAGTCATCCACCAATCAACCTCAAGCCTGGTTTCAGTTCTCTTTCTGGTTTCAAGGTCCATTTTACCTTTAACTATTAAAAAAAAATGAAAGGTTAAAATGGACACTGGGTTCAGAAGTTCAGAACTTCACCAAAATACAGATCTTATTTAACCACTCCCCTAACAGGACTGTAAGACAAACTGGTCATGCCATCAGGACTGATTCCCATTAATAAGCTCTTACTACAGCTCTGGTCCTTACACATTAAACAGTCTTTGTCCATCTTCTTCCATATTACCACATAATCATTGACTGGGCTTTCCTCTTCTCAGCTACCTGTAAGGGAAATAATCTGTGAGCCTAGGCTAATGCATAGCAAGAAAAAAGCAATTTCATTTATATATTCATAAAAGGATGATGTGGGATGTTCTTCTGTATGCTGCGAATATGTGTTGCTTTTACTGGTTGATAAATAAAGCTGATTTGCAAATGGCCAGGCAGAATAGAGCCAGGCAGGAAATACAAAGATATGGAGAGAAAGAAGGCCGAGTCAGGGCGACGCCATGGAGCCCATGGAGAAGCAAGATGTGAGGTATCAAGCCTCAAGCATCATGGTAAAATATAGACTATATGGCTTAATTGTGAGAATTAGTCAGTGATATGTATGAGCTGTTGCTCAAACAATTATAATTAACATTAAAACTTTGAGTGTTTATTCAGAAACTGGCAGGCAGGAGATAAACCTTCATTTACAAAAGGATTATTATATTACAACACAGTGAAATCCTTACAAATTTTTAACATTGATTCTTTAAAAAACAGAAAAAAAGACCCATGTTTCAGGGAAGAGCAACCAAAGATTCAGACATTTACAGAGACAATGAGCCATAAATGCAATCATTAAAGGTTTTCTTCTGCTCAGGTGGTGGAGACACACAAATTTTAATTCTGGGAGGCAGAGGCAGGTAAATCTTTGAGTTGGAGGCCAGCCTGGTCTACAGAGTGAGTTGTAGGACAGCCAGGGCTACATAGAGAAACTCTGTCTCCAAATAACCTAACTAAATAAGTAAATATAAAAAAATAAAATAAACGCTTTCTTCTGAAAAAAAAATGGAGTTCTGTAAAGAATACACATTTTCTTTACGTAATTTGGAACTGTCAGAACTGAAAAATCACCCTGACAAAAATACTGGAGTATCCAAAGCTAAACTTACTTATGCATAAGTGAAATACATAATGGTTCAGAGAGGGTGTGAGACAACTCCTTTGTGTTAACTGGGTTTATGACCAATAGGTAAGCAGCAAGTATCCTTAAAAGCAACATATTCTATACACAAGGATATTATAAGCAAAGATAACTAGAGTTTATGAGTTCAATAAATTACACATGTAATCACTTTTCAGACTTCTGAAACTTCATTGGGGATTTAATAAAACTTGATTGGTGTATTAATTGCTATGTAACAAGATGGCAAATTCTCCCATTTTATCAACCTAACAGTGAACCCAAGAATTCTACTTAAAAGAAACTTTGAGAAATTATGCACCCTTGATATGGGGCCCCAACCTCTCAGGTCCAGTGCCCTTAGAGTGGGTGGTTCCCTGAGGCATGGCTGTCAAGATCCCAGAATGGCTGTCAAGAAAGGGAAATAGCATGGCATTCTATAAGAGGAAGAATTTGCTGATTTATCTCTAAAAGGAACTGAGAGAAGAATGATGAGAGGGACAGAGAAGAAAAGAAGAGCTAGTCCAATAGGGCAAAGCTGGGATTGGGTGGGGGTGAAGAGCTCAGGTCAAGTACAGCTGAAAGTTGTCTGCATTAATGCAAAGCAAGGCTCTCTCCACCTCTATTCTTCTCCCTTTCTTTAGTTAGGTATACAAATCCACAATGCCCTGTGTGAATAAAGCCTTTCTGAAAATCTGAGGCACTAAGTTTCACATCTGGGTGTACTTGGCGCAAAACAGTAGCACAGGGCAAGAAAGTGTGGACCACATGACAGGAAGAGTTGCAGGATCATGAAGTTACAGTTTGCGTCTGCTATATATTATAAGCTGCAGGTCTAAAGCACTCAAATAAACCACACTGAAACTGAATGAATGGAGCCTCAAATTCAAGCAGTGCCCCTCTCTCCCATCTGAACCTGATTTCCAGTAATAACACCCCCCAAAAGTAATACACTTAAAACCAAGTAAATTTAACTCTAGATGCCCCCTAAGCTAAATATGATAAGCACCTCTACACTCAATAGCATGTAAAGATATATAACCACATGGAATTTATGCTTAACATCCTATGTTTGATCTTGGTCAAACGCTATGTGTTGGGTGTGGTAGCACACGACTTCAATGACAATGCTTTAAAGACTGGAGCAGGTGGATACCTGTGGTGCTAAGCATAGTACTGAATACTGAATACTTCGCTCATCAGGCAAGCACTCTACCAATAACACTGTATCCCTAGTGTACAACTTTTGCTTTTCATAAGAGAAGTTGAGGCTGTAGAGAAGCCGAGGGTGCGAAACCCTGAACAACTCACCTGTGACTTGAGACTCCCTACACTTCTTCCTTATAGTGGACATAACATCCTAAAGATGGTACAAAGATCAACAAGGAAATGTGTATAAATGCATTATAAATAGACAAGAAGTGTACATGTGTGATATTATGCTGGTTAGAGTACCTGGACCTCCTGTAGAAGTCCAATATTTATCCCTAGCATAGGTGTGGACTTTGGGAGCCAATTCCATATAGAGGAATACTCCCTGAGACAAGACACATGAGCAGGGTCCTAGTCCCTATCCCATAGGATAAAATTGACACTGATGACACCCTATGGAAGTCCTCACCATCCAGGGGGAGCAGAAAAGATATGTGACAGATAAGGTTTTAGTTGGGTGGGTGGTAGGGGAGGACGGGTGGGAGAAGGGAAACTGGGATTAGAAACAATCCTGTTTCTAATTCAAGTAAAAATAGTTGGAAAAAAAGGTGAAAATTAAATAGGCAAAATTAAAGCCCTGACAAAAAAATTTAAATTAAAAAGCAATTTATATGATCCAAAAAAGGCTACTCGCCATGTTGCAGAGGGTGGCCATCAAATCCTGATCCTTTGCTTCTGCTTCTGCTTCTCCTGTTGCTGGGATTGCAGGCATATGTCACCATGCTTAGTGAGTATATCTTTTGGTAGTCTATTTATTGAGTTTTCAGGACTGAAGGTTTTTGGGGGTTAACCAAACTAAATCAAATTCACTCCAGTAAAGCCACTAGTCACTGATCAGCATTAATTAAGAAAATGAGAAAAGATAAGTAGCAAGGTAGGGAGTAACTGTAGCATACCTTATAGCCTTTAAGTAGAACATTTTAGATCATAATTTCCCCTAGAATCACAAACTGTGATCTCCCCATTTTTAATAGTTTGAGATAGGCTCTCACTATGTCATCCAAGCTGGTCTTAAAATCTTATGTTCAAGAGATCCTACTAGGCCAGCACTATGGCTCAGTGGATAAAGTCACTTGTCACATAGCTTAGCTACCTGAATTTGATCACTGAATTCCACATAAAGGGGGAAGGAGAGAAGAGACACCACAATGTTGTCCTTTGACCTTCACACATACACACCATTCACACACAAATATACAGTAAAAATTTAAGAAACAAATACTTAGCTGGGTGCAGTGATGCACACCTATAATCCCAGCAATCTGGAATTAGAGGTGGGTGTATCTCTTATGATTTCTGGGCCTTCCTGGAAAGAAAGGAAGGAAGCAATGGTGGGAGGGAGTGAGGGAGGGAGGGAGAGAGGGAGGGAGAGAGAGAAGGAATGAAGGAATGAATGAAGGAATGAAGGGAGGAAGGAAAATTTAGGTGTAGTGGCATCTGCATTTAATCCCAACCCTAAGGAAGCAGTGATGCAGGCAGATCTCTGTAAATTCAAGGCCAGCCTAACCTACATAGGGAGCTCCATGTCAGGCAGTGCTACAAAATGAAACGACATCTAAAAAATATTTTTAATGAAATAAAAAAGAATAATAATAAAGCATTCCTATCTTAGCCTCACCAATATCTGAGGCTACATCACGTGTTCCACCTGGTCAGTTTCCCTTTGTAAAGTGTGAGAAACTATATTATTATCCTTAAAAATGTCTTAGCTTAAAAACAAACAAAAAATCCTGTTTTTCTCTTTCATGCTCATAAGTGGAGAGACATGTGTGCACATGTGTGTGTGTGTGTGTGTGTGTGTGTGAGAGAGAGAGAGAGAGAGAGACAGATGAGATCCGAGGAGAGAGACGAGAGAGCATAGAGAGAGAATGAGAGAGATGTGCTGGGGGGCCTCGGTGTTGCCTTAAATTAGCCTAAAAGTAAAACAATGTCAGTCAAAATTATAACAGGAGATTGAGAATATCTCAGCTGTAGAGAGCTTGCTTAGCATGATACACAAGGTCCCAGATTTGGTCCCCTATCCCAGGAAATAAAAGAAGGGGGCAGGATAGAAATGAATGAAATGAAGGAAGGGTTCCACATACAGTAAATGCAACAGGAAAAATAAATCCATAAAGCTAAAAGAAAGAAATCTCGGAGACAACCCAGCAACATTAAGTTCAAGAAGCACTAATAAGGAAAACATATTAAAGCTAAAAGTGATAGTTTTGACTACATGAAACCGAAGCATTTGTATTCAATAAAGAACAACACAAATTTAGTAGATGATAGTCAGATGATATTCTTATGGCTCAAAACCAACCAGGCATTGTGCAACTGAGTCTAGATATGAACTTTATGATTATCATAATCATAAATAATTTCTAGTTTCTACAGGAAACAATACACAGAAGGGAAGCAAGTAACTGAAACAGGAAGAAATGCTCCAGCTCATTAGTGCCTTACCTAAGTTACATAAGTTAATACTGATGAGTCATTAGTATTAAATGGTAAAAAATAGACTAAGTATTGGGGAAGTACAGAAATGCCGTGCTTATGGAGTGTTAAGTGATACATCCATTCATTCAAAATTCTAAAACATGCTCATATTGGATACTGCAAGACTGCTCTGATAGTATTATTTACAGTTGCCTAGATACCCATTGCTATGGGGAATCTATGTAAACCATGGAATACTATGCAACAGGTAAGACCAATTAGCTAAGTCTGCATCCAGCATAAATCGACCATCAAACAATAAACAAAGTGAAAACCAGAGTATGATGGCATTTCCAGCAGATTATAAAGCCAAATTCAACAAGAACAGTGTAGAACCAGATATTTTGTGACTAAAGATAAACACCACCCACATTACTAAATGTTTTACAAAAATGAGTATAGAATTCAAAGCTTATATAAGTCACATTAGGGAAGATTCTGTATGGAAGGAATATGTTTAAGGTGAAGAGAACGCCTTTGTCCACCGAAACAAGAGTACCCCAAATGATGGGAGAGTAAAAATGATTGTCCCCAAGCCTGATGACATGATTTTGATCCCGAGGATACATCAGTAGAAGAGAACCAACTCCTACCCAGTTATACACATGCACACACAAACACACACACATACACACACACACACACACACACACACACACACACACACCTACCCACCTCTTAAAGGATTAGGTGGGATGACTCAAGCCTTTAATCCCAGCAGTTGGGAGGCACAGGAATGCGAATCTCTGTGAGTTTGAGACCAGTCTGTCTACAAGAGCTAGTTTTCCAAAGCACAGAGAAACCTGTCTCGAAAAACCAAAAACACAAAATAAAACAAAACATAAACCTCCCAAAACTTGAAAAACATTTTTGTACTCATACATAATTAATTTATGCAATAAAACCTTTTAAATATCTCTTACAATGCATCATATCTGTTTATTGGTGTTGTGGGTTTTCATGTGTGTGTGTGAGTGTGTGTGTGTGTGTGTGTGTTGTGTGTGTGTGTGTGTGTTGATATGCAAGTGGAGGCCATAGGTCAACACCAAGTGTCCTTCCTTGATCACAAGCCACCATTATTTATTTATTTTTGGAGCTGCAGTCTCATTGAAACTCATGGTTTCGTTAGGCTGGCTGGCTAATGAGCTTCTTTGCTCCCCCAATGTATAGCACTGGAACAGTTGCCATGCCTGACTCTTCATGTGGGTCTGGCGAAGGAACTAATGCTCACAGGGCAGCACTTTATTGACTAAGTAACTCCACAAGATCCATACCTTTTTTAAAAAAAGATTTATTGATTTTATTTACATGTATGAGTGGATGGCTTGCATGTATGTATATGCACTACATGTGTTCCCACAGAGATCAGAAAAAGGCCTCATTACCCTAGAACTGAACCCAGGTCCTCTGGAAGAGAATAGCCTGTGCTCTTAACCACTGAGCCATCTCTCCAGCCTCAGAATCCATCATTCTTAAAACTGTTTTACCAAATGAAGCTGTAATCAAACCCAAACCTGATGCATACTAGGCAAGTGCTACCTTCCAGTAAGTGATATCTTTCAATTTTTCAGAAAATGGAAATAAATATTTTGAGAGCCAAATATGGTAGCTCATACTTTTAACATTCGCACTTGGGAGGCCGAGACAGAAGAATCAAGAAATCAAGCAAATTCACAGTCAGCCTGGGCTACATGAGACCCTATCTCCAAAAAGGCAAAACAAAACAGAAATACAAAAGACAGCTTCAAGTTCTTTAAACAAGTTGGGATGGGATACAAAAGCAACCCTAAAGCTCTAATGATAGCCACAGGGAAGACACTTTCACTGTGAAAAACAAAAACTACTTTTAAGGAGAACCTCCTCACTCAAAACAAACAAAAAACAGGAAACAAAAACACTCAGGAGATTCCCACGTTCTGAGAGACTTTCTAATGTGCTCATTACCACAGGCTAACACAAACTGACTCACAAACTGGGAGGTGGCTGTCAGTTAAGCACTAACTGCACACATGTGAGGACTCTCAGTTCCCACGTACTAAGTAAGGCAGGTGGAGTCAGGAGGATCCCTGGGCTCTTTGGCCAGTCAGCCCCAAATCCCAGTAAGAGACTCTGTCTCAAAAAAAAACAACATAGATGGCTCCTTCAGGATGACATCTGAGTTTGACCTCTGACCTTCACACACACTCAAACATACTCATGTACATGCATGCATGCACACAAAACCTGATTAGCATACTCAGTGCAAGGTGACCATTCTATTCCACATCCTCTTTGGACAGAACATGACAGTTAAAAAACAAACAAAACACCTTTTATCTTTTCCCCTTTCTCTGACCATTTTAGACAAGGTCTAGCTATGTAGCCCAGGTTAGTTTAATAATATGGCTGTCATTTTGCCTTAGCCTCATCAGTGCTGGTATTATAGTGTGAGCCACATGTCAGGGTTTTTACTTCTCTTCTTATCTCAAATATATGAACACAGAACAAATTCCTACAAAGTTATAGACACATTTTAAATTCCAATTAACAATGCTAAATTTACCTCCAAGAAAGTTCCCATTCCAGACAATGGTGTGCAAGGTTTTCAGTTTTCCCACATCGTACTGGCAAGCACTCATTTAAGATGTCAGTCTTACTGGTAAGGGGGTAGTAAATGATGTTTCCTTTTATATTTAAATGTTTAACTTCTGAATTTAAAGCTCAGGTGGATTTTACAACAATAGCTGTAGACTAAGATAAACTGCTTAAAGGGAAAAAGTCAAGTGGCACATTAACAGTGTGACTGAGGAGGCTGTTGTCATTGGTCGACTAAGAATTTCGGCACAGGGTATACCATGACATCAACCACAAATGACGTAGATGTATCATTAAGACATACTTTTTGACTTTCACTTGAAATGTAATGACAAGTTCATTAGGCTCTGCCATACATTTGGAACATTTAAGAGAAGGTTTAGAGCTGGGTAGTGGTGGTGCACGCCTTTGATCCCAGAACTTGGGAGGCAGAGGCAGGCAGATCTCTGTGAATTCGAGGCCGGCCTGATCTACAGAGTGAATACCAGGACTGTTACAGAGAAACCCATCTTAAAAAAATAACCAACCAACCAAAGAGTACATTTGGTTCTATAGTCATAGTCATGTATTCACTTTCCTGTCTTCATGCACAGATTTATTTTTGCCACTCTGACAACAGACCCCAGGCCTTCCCCATGTTAGGGAAGTGCTGAACTACACACCTCTAGACTTTAGCTCTCTTCTTTACTGATAATATCTCTCTGATCAATAAATTTATTAGCATTACATGCATGCAGGTGTCTTGTGTAGTGGCCCACGCCTTTAATCCCAGCATTCAGGAAGCAGGAGCAGGCAGATCTCTGTGAGTTCCAGGCCAGTCAGGGGTACAGAATT
>NW_023276854.1:23777-25876 GCF_003668045.3 Cricetulus griseus
CATTACTGATTATCCCACAAATAAATAGCCCCTGAACTTCAGGATCAACTACTTGTAGCCTGGTTGAGACTGAGAAGGCGGTGGGGGGGGGTAGGGCAGAAAGAGAGCCTCATCTCTCATGTGAGGTTTTTCTTATTCGCTTTGATTTGGTCTGATTTGCATTGCTGCATCCCCTGACAGGGTTATTTGGTGTGTAGAAACTTTTCAATTATACCCAGGAAGACAAGGGGAAGTTGCTATGGAGACCAGGAAGATAGCAGGGTCTGTAATTGGAGTCAGGGGCCATGCTGTTGAAATTCATATCATTGCAGATCTAGTAAAGTTTCTTTTCTTCTGTGGGAGGCATGGCCAGGAACCACAATACTGTGTCTTTAAGCACACTCTAACCCTATTGGAGGTGCTCTTGTCACTCAAGCCTCACTATCCAGTCAGGCCCTCCATATGACCTGCCAGTTACCTGAGCTGCAGGACTCTTCCTGTCACCAGGCTTCAGGCTTGACTTTGAAGAGGAGCCACTTTTGTGTGCTGTAGTGAAGATGCTGCTTCAGGGAGCTGAGCTGAGAGCTTCAGTGATCTGGGAAACCACAAAATGGTGAGCTAGGGGATGCTGTCTGCATATGGGGAGGAGCAGATGGCCAGGTGTGGCAGACAGCTTGGTGAGTCCTCCCTGTATCTGGGGGGAGAGTGCAGCCAGATTCCACGTCTTCTAGAAAACAGATTCCCTGTCTTCCTATGTGGTCAATATAAACACTTCAACCTATAGGAAGATCTCTCAATAACTTTGCTCTGTGGATTTAATCTGATCAGAGCATTGGTATCAGGGAGCTTGGTGTAGGAGCACATTTCTAGTCAACTTCAACATTCTTGATGTATATATGGAAAGCAGCTTGCCTTACTTAGAGAGACCAAGTTTTTCTAGTACCTTCTTGACATTCAACATTCTGCATTTAACATTTACATGTAATATACATCTATCATTAGTTTTGTGCAGGTTGTCAAGGGGTATCTCAAGTGATCTTCAGCAGTCCCCTATTATGCCATAATGTAGGAGAGAAGAATTGGTGATATAAAGTAGTTACTAGTGTTTAGGATATAGTCTGTCTCCCAAAATATATTTGAGCTGAGGGAGGACTGCCTCTGAAACACCCAAAAGATAAGTACATTCTAAACAGTTTTGTTTGGATGCTAGGATGTATACTTTTATCACTGAGATTGTCCATGCATTTGGCTCCAAACCATTACAAAGAAATCCTTCCTGATTCAAAACAAGACATTAGGCCCTTCCCATATCAAAGAACAGGCCTCTGACAAGCTGCTTAAGGAGGCATTACAGGGTCACAATAAACCTTAAATCATGGTGTCATAAAATCTAGTTTGTTTGTTTTCGTGAGAGAAAACAATTTTGGCAGGTGGACAATATGAAAGTAGGTGACAATTATTTGAAAATAAACACAGCTCTGTTAAGAACTTACCTCATTATGCAAAGCTCTCATTTGATTCCTCAGGCTAGGAGGATTTACTAACTGCCTGGCACCTAGGGGTTGGGAGCTTTCTAAGGGGGTCAGGGACTTTTNGAGATTCCCAAATCATCCCACCATATGGAGCTATTGTTGTCTGGCCTAAGGCCACTGTGTCTTTAGTCAATAATGTTCTTGGGAAAATGTTTCCCTTGTGTGGCATTGTTTGACTCTTCTCCCGATTTTCTCCAATTATATGATATTTTTTGATAACTTCAGATAATTATCTCTTTTTCTTCCATCCTCCTACCCCATTTAAGCAGTGTACAAGACACTGTTCTGTTCTAGAAGCTTAGTTAGTCTGGGACATATCCGTTCCAATACCTATCCAAACTAGTGTTTATCTTTTCTACCTTCTACTTGTCCTATCTTTCATATCCCCTATGACCTTCACCTCAGGACCCTCTCATTGAGAGTGACCTGTTTTTTTCAGGTCAATTATGTTCTTAAGAAATTATTTTGGGAATTCCGTGCCGTGTGATTGTATTTTACTTAACTGCTAGTATCTGCTTCCAAGGACTGGTATTTTCTGTCTTTTGGTGTTCATCTTTAGACAAAAGGTATCAAAAATCTTTATTGTGC
>NW_023276854.1:26861-33849 GCF_003668045.3 Cricetulus griseus
GGGGGATATAATTCTTGCAGTATCACAGTCCAGTGTTCACATGTGAGCATTGCTTTTGGTTGCAGTGGGAAAACAAATTAGAAAACTATAGATTCGTTTTCTAGAAGTTCTGAATAATGCATTCCGTTTTCATGTTTGTATTACAAATGTTGCAATTAGTTTAGGAACTTGTAGAAAAATGGTTATGTGGATTGTCTTTCATGAGTACTTTATTAGAATGCTTGTAACTTAGTATTGCAAATAACACAATGATGTGATTCAGTGAAGATAAGTTCCAGGGGAGAAAAGGAGTTTCTGATGTGCAGAGATATCTCAAATGTACAAGGTGCTGTACAGGTACATATGGCAGATTCCCAGTTATGTGCTATAGGCCATGGGATCAAATTTAAAACCACTTTTCTTTTTCTTTGCATTTTTTTGTTTTAGGTTCGGGGAGCATTTCTTTCCTTTTTCAATTTATATTAGAAACAACCTAGTTTTACATGTCAATCTCAGTTTCCTCTCCCCTCCTCCTCCCCTGCCCCTCACTGACCCCATATTTTATCCCCTGAACTGTCAATAGCTAGGCAGGAGAGGGATAGACAGGGCTTGTGAACATGACAGGGACTCTATTTGCTTAGGGCTACACCACTCACTAAGGAAGGTGTTCAGCAATCACTGGATGGGCTCTTGACAGTTTCCTTTAAAACCTGTCACCTGTAAAATCCTCACATCAACTCCCTGAAAAGACCACCTCACCCACTTCAGCTTGTCCCCTGCAGGCTGGACAGCTGTGCCCTCACAGCCAAAGCACGTGGGGGCCTATTGCCCATCCTGCACACCAACCAGACTCTGACTGAGCTTTATGTGACCAACAACGCTTTGGGGGATACAGGTGTCAGTATACTGTACAGGAGGCTGAGACATCCAGGCTGCAATCTTGGAGTCCTGTGGTGAGAGATAGACCCAGATTTCTTGGGGAGAATATGGAATTCGAGAATGCTGGCCTCAGATTTGGGGGTAAGAATTCTAAATGATTGAGGTTCATTAAACACTGGATAAATGATGCAGGAGAGATAGATCAACAGTTAAAAGTACTTGGTGATCTTACAGGGGACCTGAATTAATTAATTCTTTTACCACAGTGGATACAGAACTCCCCATAGAAGCAACATATACCCCTGATGGTAATCTCCGTTAGGGGAATAAAGCAGAAGAAAAAAATTTCACTGGTGCTACATTTCTGGAGCAGTTTTCCCCATAGTTTCGTGAAGCAGAAGAGTGACAATTTTCCTGGAGCTAAGAAGAAATGGTTACCATTTCTTTATTGGAAAAGAAAATAGAAGAAGCAATGGACATTCATTCTGGTAAACTCTTAGAAGAGTGGAAAGATCACTTGTAATAGTCTCTCTCTAAGTGGAGCAGGAGTGCTACATAATGCGTGGAGATCACCACCCACCGGATCACAACTTCATAGAAAATATTTTTCAGCATGTTAATTGGTAAAGCTTCAGTCCCTGAGGTCTAAAAACCTTTGAGATTTTGCTGGACTGCTGCTTAGGGATTGGGTGGTTTTGAGCTTAGGTGTATCAATACATGCTGGGAAATTACAAAATCAGTTACTCTGTCACAATCAGTTTCTATTTCATAATGGTCACCCAAGGAGATGTTTATCTACCCTGTTTCCCACTACAACATATACAGTAAACTATTCCTCCTATTCTGGTCTGAAGTTGGAAGCCATGCTCCACACACAAATAATTTTCCCGTTATTGAAAAGGACAGTTGAGTATATGACACAGATTTATAATTTGAAAACTCACTGGTGGTTGAGTTTTTAAAGAAAGATGTTTTGGCTTAATCACAAGGACAAGGCAATTGTCCTGGGAGGCAATGAACTTGGAAAAAGGCTACCTGATGCAACATAAAATCTGTCTTGGAAAAATATTCTGTAAGGCTGCAGGTACTGCTCTTCCAGAAATAATATGGCTTTTCACGGATCAATCATGCTAAACCATTAAATGTTTAATAAACACAAATGGTTTTATTAACATCATGTATCTATTGCTGGTGAATGTTAAAAGGGGAGCCATCCTGGCAAAGATTTTGCATTTCACATAAACTACTGTAAGGAAAGCAGTGCTAGAAAGAGAACTGCCGCGTGCCAGGATTCAATCAGAGGGATTTATTTATTAGGGAAAGGGATCATTAAAAAGGGGAAAGGGAGGGGACAGGAATATTAGGAGAGAGAAAAGTGGGGCAGAGACTGACATACATACTGAAAGAGAGAGGAACAGACAGAGAGGGCAACCAAGAGAGATAAGGGGGATTGGAGTTGGACAGGTCCATTTAAAAAGGGAACATAGTGAATATACGCAGGTGGCCCTCTTAGTAGGTGCACCTGAGGACATATGATGTCAGAACCCCAAGGAAAGGCTGGTACAAATGAATAAATACTAACAACTGTCATTCTTAAGTCTCCTTTTGCTTTGGGCGGACGTTATGTTTTGAAAATTTTAAATAGGTGTAGTAGAATTCAAGTCTAAACATTTAGGCTGGTGGAGATTTACATAGCAAAACTACTTTTTTGGATTATACATTATTATCTAAATATATCATAATGCATGGATTAAGAGATAGATTATAATGTATGTGGTAAAAGATACATTTAAGAGATGACAGTACTACAATCGTCACCCATAAAACACAAATATAAAAACTGAGAAACAAACCTATGCACACTGTGAATGCTGTTCTTAAATGAATAGCTATTCTGAGTTGTTCTTTCATCAGAATAAGACTTTATTTTTTCTGAGCAAGCTCACTCAGTGGAAGGCCACATCTGCTCCATGAAGGACCGAAAAAAATCATTTTAATTGGACATGACCCTATCTCAAGGCTATGGCATTACTGTACAGAATTTAATTTTTAAGCTTTATTTCATATATATGTGCATTTACCCATATTTGGACAGTACAGTACCTGCAGAGTACAGAAGAGGTATCATATACCTTGTAACTGAACTTACAAGAGATGGTAAGGAACCATGGTTTCTAGCAATATAACCTGTGTACGATACAATACCCAGTGTTCTTAATTGCTAAGCTCACTCTCTAGCCACATTTTAGGTAACATTTCACTTTTCCTATTCCTTCCCAATTTCTTCCCTTGTTAATTCTTTTAACTAGTTCTGAATAAAGTATTCTCAATTTGAATTTGAATAAAGTCTACTGTGTCCATTTCTGTTGGATGTGTGTTATGGTATCAAAATTGAACGTGCAGTTTTGGATAGAAAAATAGGGCCATGATTCTTCCCTGATAATATTTGGGAAAGTGATGTAGAAATAAGGTAATTCATATATCCTTGTGTCCAAACAGTTTTGGATAGAAGGAAAATGATATGCACAGCTAAGTAGTATAACTAAGACATGTATTAAATTTTTCGCATTTCTACAAGCCTCCCCAAAACATCGGGTCTTGTCTGTACAGCAAGATGTTCAGAGAATTCATTAATTTTGCTACATAGAGAGATTCTCATCAGGAGCAATAGACCTTTTCCCACAATGAAATTCCCAGAGAATTTAGAATTTCATGATTTCTACTCTTTCACTACATGTCACTCAAAGTGAGCTATATAAATGTCACTTAGAATCAGCTTATTCCTGTGAATCAGGCAGGTACCACGGATTCCTGGGGTGTAGACTTAGGAGCATTACAGTCCCAGAAGGGACTGCAGGGTATTTTCACTGACAACAATGTGAGTTGCCAAAAATTAAAGAATGGAAGAAGTTGAAGGGGCTGACCCATCACTGCTGAGTGGAAACAAAATACAGTATATGCCAGCTTGTCCTCAGTTACAATAACAGCAATCAAAACCTAAGCTACTTCCCTAAAAATTCTTCCATTCTCCACAGCTCTGTAAATATCATAAGGACTAAGCCATAGAGTGACTTCAATCTCAGGTTCTCGCTACAATCTGTATGTCATCTTTACTCTTTGTAGTTGTCCTGACCTGCGGAATGACAATCTACAGTAAATATCCAGTGAGGGAATGGGGACAAGTGAAGATAGAGAATGACCACAAGACACGATTCTGATCAAACGGCAAGTTTTATTTTTTCCAAACTAGCTTTTACAGTCAGTAGTATGGGGTAAAGGCAGAGGGGGAGAAGACCCCAAGAAAAAGTTGTTAGTTAAAGCAGAATGTTAGAAAACTACAGAAAGAAGATATGGGCAGGGTAAAAATTTCATGAGTGCTGGAGAGAAGGAGGGTTACCTAGGTAAATGGTGGGTCACGGGAATGTAGCTGAGGAAAGTGGGCCTGTGGTTGTAATAAAGGATTGTCATCTGCATCATGTGGCTCCATCTGGGTGCTCATGCCTCGGGAAGCCATTTATAACCAAAAGACAGTTCTATAACTATGTGGCTTGCCAAGTTCTGGCCTAAAGATTCATGCCAAGCCTGAAAGTTCCTATTAATGCCTATTCTCTCTTTTATACAGGAGGTATAAAATCAAGCACTGCTACAATTCACATGTGAGCTTGTGGACTCCAATTGATGCATATTATCATATGGGAGATACATTCACTCTTGTGGTTTTGGCTATTCAACTAACTTTTAAAAACTTTTATTGTCAGTTTCCCTCCTGATCATTTGTTTTGTACCTTCCCCTCATTTTGTTCAGACTTGGCCTTGGAAATTTCCATAATCACCAAGTATAAGTTAGTTTCTGATGCAATCAATGCCTGTGCTGTGAAAAACTTCATCACACTAATGGTATCTCTCCATTATGTGTCCTTTTATGCATTTGAAGACTACTATTCCTAGAAAAGGCTTTACCACATTGATTGCATTTGTAGGGTTTCTCTCCAGTATGTGTCCTTTTGTGCATTGGAAGAATACTCTGGTGAGAAAAGGCTTTACCACATTGATTGCATTCATATGGTTTCTCCCCAGTATGTGTTCTATGATGAATAAGAAGATAACTGTGATATGCAAAGGCTTTTCCACACTGATCGCATTCATAGGGTTTCTCTCCAGTATGTGTCTTTTTATGCATCTGAAGATGACCGTGCTGACAAAAGGCTTTACCACACTGATTACAGACATAGGGTTTCTCTCCAGTATGTGTTCATTCATGCACATGAAGTGCACTGGAATAAGCAAAAAACTTTACCACACTGCTTACATTCATAGGGTTTCTCTCCAGTATGTGACCTTTTATGCATTTGAAGAGTACTTTGCCTAGAAAATGTTTTACCACACTGATTACAGTCGTAGGGTTTCTCTCCAGTATGTGTTAGTTCATGCCCATGAAGGGCATTAGAATAAGCAAAGGCTTTACCACAATGATTACATTCATAGGGTTTCTCTCCAATATGTGTCCTTTTATGTCTTTGAAGATGACTGTGATGAGAAAAGGCTTTTCCACAGTGATTACATTCATAGGGTTTCTCTCCAGTATGTGTCCTTTTATGCATTTGAAGATTACTGTTCTGAGAAAAGGCTTTACCACACTGATTACATTCATAGGGCTTCTCTCCAGTATGTGTCCTTTTATGCAATTGAAGATTATGCCGATGAGCAAAGGCTTTACCACACTGAATACATTCATACGGTTTCTCTCCAGTATGTGTCCTTTGATGCCTTTGAAAAAGACTGTACCAAGAAAAGGCTTTACCACATTGATTACATTTGTAGGATTTCTCCCCTGTATGTGTTCTTTGATGACTAAGAAGACAACTGTGATATGCAAAAGATTTACCACATTGGTTACATTCATAGGGTTTCTCTCCAGTTTGTGTTCTTTTATGCCTTTGAAGAAGACTGTTTCTTGGAAAGGCTTTATCACATTGTATATATACAGAAGAATTTTCTCCAGTTTGCCTTCTTTCAGGCCTACAAGGAAAATGAGAATATGTTAATACTTTACCAAATTCAATACAATGTTGAATATTGGTACCTGCATAAATTAATATTGCAATTTATTTTAATTGTAAAGAAGAATCAGATATTATAGTCTCATCACTGTAGTTACACTCTTCTTTTCCCCTTGTTTCAGGGTTGCATTCATCTTTGAAGATAGCTGTGAAGGTATAATCCTTTATTACATTGTTCTCATTTTTAGAACCTTTTTCCAAATGGGATTTTCCACATAATGAGTAGAACAAGAAAAATTCAGAACTTTATCACCTTATTGTATTACTAACTTTTCCTACTTTTGAGTCATGCTGCATTTGCTAATGCACTAGAAGAAACAGAAGTATTTACACAGTCATGAGTCAAAGGAATTTTCTGCAGAGTGAGCTTGGTGTATTATCAATGAAGATGGAAAACAAATTACTGGTACATTAAATCAAATTCAACAAGTATGTTCAAAATGGGGAATACTACATGAATTTTAAATATCCTACAAGAGAGGTATATTATGTACTACATATCTCTTTGCTGAAATGGCTTGTATCCTGACTAATGCATGATATTCTTAATAATGTAAAGATTAGAAGAAGAGGCTTCCTCATTTAATTCAGTTTGACATCCTGTTCCTCATAGATATAAGTTATTGAGATTTCAGTTTCCCTACAATAACTGCCCCTTGACTATTGACAATAATTGCCCCTGTCACAGCAAATACATGAGTAATACCGAATTTTCTATGGAGCATTTGCTTAATGGAAATTTTGGACCTATTACTATCAATTCAATCTTGGCTATACCTTTAGTAATACAGGTAGTAAGAAATAAGTGGATTTACAATTCTACAGCATAGCACTCATGGAGTGATGATTTAAGTGGTAATTTCTTAAGGCATTGTTTCCTTGTCTTCTTTCTTAAAATATTGCCTTACAAATGCAGTTCACGCACCTAAAATTGAGTTATATGGTTTTGTGTGAAATTAATAGTCACCAATGCAATTTAAGCTGTGCTTACACTGCTGTTTGTGTTTCAAACTTCAGGACACATTTCAATTTCTTCAGAGACACATTTCTCTGAGCTTGTAAATGAAAAT
>NW_023276854.1:33879-36391 GCF_003668045.3 Cricetulus griseus
TTAAAGGGGCTGACCCATCACTGCTGAGTGGAAACAAAATACAGTATATGCCAGCTTGTCCTCAGTTACAATCAAAGCAATCAAAACCTAAGCCACCTCCCTAAAAATTCTTCCATTCTCCACAGCTCTGTAAATATCATAAGGACTAAGCCATAGTCCTTCATAACTTCAATCTCAGGTTCTCGCTACAATCTGTATGTCATCTTTACTCTTTGTAGTTGTCCTGACCTGCGGAACGACAATCTACAGTAAATATCCAGTGAGGGAATGGGGACAAGTGAAGATAGAGAATGACCACAAGACACGATTCTGATCAAACGGCAAATTTTATTTTTTCCAAACTAGCTTATACAGTCAGTAGTATGGGGTAAAGGCAGAGGGGGAGAAGAGCCCAAGAAAAAGTTGTTAGTTTAAGCAGGATGTTAGAAAACTACAGAAAGAAGAAATGGGCAGGGTAAAAATTTCATGAGTGCTGGAGAGAAGGACGGTTACCTAGGTAAATGGTGGGTCACGGGAATGTAGCTTAGGAAAGTGGGCCTGTGGTTGTAATAAAGGATTGTCATCTGAATCATGTGGTTCCATCTGGGTGCTCATGCCTCGGGAAGCCATTTATAATCAAAAGACAGTTCTATAACTGTGTGGCTTGCCAAGTTTTGGCCTAAAGATTCATGCCAAGCTGCATGGCTCCCAACAAGTCACCACCATTCAGAGATCCAAACTGAATGTTTTCAGGTATCAGGGAAGCAGAATATGAGCTCATTCAGATAAGTCCGACTTCATGCCTGAAAGTTCCTATTCATGCCTATAATCTCTTTTATACAGGAGGTATAAAATCAAGCATTGCTACATTTCACATGTGAGCTTGTGGGCTCCAATTGATGCATATTATCATATGGGAGATACATTCATTCTTGTGGTTTTGGCTATTCAACTAACTTTTAAAAACTTTTATTGTCAGTTTCCCTCCTGATCATTTGTTTTGTACTTTCCCCTCATTTTGTTCAGACTTGGCCTTGGAAATTTCCATAATCACCAAGTCTAAGTTAGTTTCTGATGCAATCAATGCCTGTGCTGTGAAAAACTTCATCACACTAATGGTATCTCTCCATTATGTGTCCTTTTATGCATTTGAAGACTACTTTTCCTAGAAAAGGCTTTACCACATTGATTGCATTTGTAGGGTTTCTCTCCAGTATGTGTCCTTTTGTGCATTGGAAGAATACTCTGGTGAGAAAAGGCTTTACCACATTGATTGCATTCATATGGTTTCTCCCCCGTATGTGTTCTATGATGAATAAGAAGATAACTGTGATATGCAAAGGCTTTTCCACACTGATCGCATTCATAGGGTTTCTCTCCAGTATGTGTCTTTTTATGCATCTGAAGATGACCGTGCTGAGAAAAGGCTTTACCACACTGATTACAGACATAGGGTTTCTCTCCAGTATGTGTTCGTTCATGCACATGAAGTGCACTGGAATAAGCAAAAACTTTACCACACTGCTTACATTCATAGGGTTTCTCTCCAGTATGTGACCTTTTATGCATTTGAAGAGTACTTTGCCTAGAAAATGTTTTACCACACTGATTACAGTCGTAGGGTTTCTCTCCAGTATGTGTTAGTTCATGCCCATGAAGGGCATTAGAATAAGCAAAGGCTTTACCACAATGATTACATTCATAGGGTTTCTCTCCAGTATGTGTCCTTTTATGTCTTTGAAGATGACTGTGATGAGAAAAGGCTTTTCCACAGTGATTACATTCATAGGGTTTCTCTCCAGTATGTATCCTTGTATGCATTTGAAGATTACTGTGCTGAGAAAAGGCTTTACCACACTGATTACATTCATAGGGCTTCTCTCCAGTATGTGTCCTTTTATGCAATTGAAGATTATGCTGATGAGCAAAGGCTTTACCACACTGATTACATTCATAGGGTTTCTCTCCAGTATGTGTCCTTTGATGCCTTTGAAAAAGACTGTACCAAGAAAAGGCTTTACCACATTGATTACATTTGTAGGATTTCTCCCCTGTATGTGTTCTTTGATGACTAAGAAGACAACTGTGATATGCAAAAGATTTACCACATTGGTTACATTCATAGGGTTTCTCTCCAGTTTGTGTTCTTTTATGCCTTTGAAGAAGACTGTTTCTTGCAAAGGCTTTATCACATTGTATATATACAGAAGAATTCTCTCCAGTTTGCCTTCTTTCTGGCCTACAAGGAAAATGAGAATATGTTAATACTTTACCAAATTCAATACAATGTTGAATATTGGTACCTGCATAAATTAATATTACAATTTATTTTAATTGTAAAGAAGAATCAGATATTATAGTCTCATCACTGTGTTTACACTCTTCTTTTCACCTTGTTTCAGGGTTGCATTCATCTTTGAAGATAGCTGTGAAGGTATAATCCTTTATTACATTGTTCTCATTTTTAGAACCTTTTTCCAAATGTGGTTTTCCACATAATGAGTAGAACAAGAAAAATTCAGAACTTTACCAC
>NW_023276854.1:37205-46359 GCF_003668045.3 Cricetulus griseus
GCATTCTTTTTCTTTCTCAATCAAATTAAAGTAGAGCACCAATAACCAAGGAACAGTATTCTTATTATTTTAAAATAGGAAGGAAAATATACTCTTACCTATATCATTGAGGTTCTCATAGGTCTCCAGCATCACATCTTTGTAGAGATTCTTCTGAGAAGTATCTAGCAAAGTCCACTCTTCCCAAGTGAAGTCGATATGCAAATCATCATACTTCATGGCATTCTAAAATATCACATATGTTTGCAACTGAAAGCATAATACTGACCATATTGTAAATATGTGTTTCTTAGAACATTATTTTAAAATGTGTTACTTTTATGCTTAATGAAGTAACTAAGCATTGCTATTGTTTCTGATGTATTAGTTTAATTTTATGAAGCTGTGCTTCTTTGCCTGAGTACAACACCTGAGGTTCTGATGAAGAGGTGTTTATACAATAGTGAGTCAGGACAAAGGATAGGCTTTCGTATTAGGAACAAAGTATACACAGAAGGATAAATCTGGAAGCAAGGAGGAAGGCTCAAGAAAAATAAGTGGAGAGGTCTAGCTACCCAGCCACACAGCATGTCATGAAGTAGGAGGGAAAGTAAGCTATACATAAATGAAGAAAGGTAAAAGTCCAGAAGCAAAAGGTAGATGGGATCATTTAAGTTGAGAAAAATTGGCTAGAAATGAACCAAGTAAAAGCCAAGCATCATATAACATGTATCTGTGTATCAATTTGGAACATGGGAGGTGCCCCACTCAAAAGGTGAAATAAAATCTAAAGAGCTAAAGGAGAAAAACATTACGCAAATTTTCTGTACCAAACATGAGGTTATGTTTTCATGTAAGACCTGAGAATGCTGAAAAACATTGTCTCCGTAATGAATTTCTGCCTACTGTTTAGTCTTTGACCAGCCAGTACACTAACTAGCAATGATAACCTCAGTAAAAATGATTGTCACAGCACAATCATGCAATTGCTAGAGCTCTCGGAACCCTTGTGTAGTTCTTGTCGATCTATATATGACTGTGCTGTGAGTTTTAGATTTGTCTCTCATGAAATCCTAAGCAGGCATTGACATCTGGGAGAGCATGCTGAAGATCCATGTGTAGCTTAGCATTCTAATGTTTGCTGTGGTAGTAAAAAGGCTAAAAGGCATAAAATAAAATAGCTCCAGATGGAATTAAAAGAGGGACTGTTGAAATAAAGGAGTCCATATACCTTATGAATGCCTTCACTTTAAAAAAAGTAAAAAAAAATTTCGTCAAATGAGTATTAAATCTGCTTTGGAGAAGCAGTTCTGCTTTTGTTTCCACAGGAAACAAGAGGATATGGATTTGCTCCAGGCTGACATAGATATTGTTATAGCAAGTGAGACCACTTGAACTTGACAGGCCAAGTATATCAACTAAAGTTAATGATGCTCATCACAGGAATGGAACTTATCTCCAGTTTTTGCAGGGACCCCTTAAGGATGCCTTCATCCACAGACAGGAGGAAGCATCTAGAGAATATGACTCCCACATTCCCAAATGTTGGTGGGTGGAAGGCTTTTGATTACTTGATAGGTCATGGATGATTGTTATATTTAGAAAATATAGGAATCATAAGACAAAAGGGTAGATTATTTAAAAAACAAGTAATCTCAAATATTTTGTATACTAATACAAATTTAAGTTAATTTCTCTTACAAATATATATTTATATGTACTCTTGCTTAAAAAGTCTTTGTATCTTGATACAAATTTATATTTTTGTTAAAACGTATTGTACTTATGTTTCCTCTCATATTTTTGAGTGCAAAAATGAATTGGTAATTTTATTTTAGCTTTTCATACATAAAGATAATTTACGGTATCTCTGAGAAAAATTTCGATTCCAGTATCAAGTGCAACAAAGTAATGATTTCTAAGCTTCCTGTTGTTCAAACAATAAGAACCTGAATAATAATGGCTATAATGCTACTTGTGACGCTGGATTGGTGAGCTTGGAGCCATGATGTTATGCTCCTACTGCAGGAAAATATTAATGGAGGAGCCCATCCTATGGTAGTCATCAGATGCTTCTATCGTTCGTGACAGAAAATATTTTGTGATATCTGTATCTCCATAACTCACAGAAAAAAATCTCAACTTTACAGGCTCTTTTGGATTTCTTGTATATGATCTGAAATCATTGAATGAAGTTGTCTTGAAGATTTCTCCTAGCTGCTATGTTAACATATTTGCATGCTAATTACAAGTCCACTACCCTATTCAAAGACAGCAGATTTTGCAAGTGAACCATGAATTTTGAAGTTTGTCTGCCCATTTTTATAATTATTGATAACATTTTTTATGGATGGGGTTATAAATAATGTTCATAAAACTATATGGTAGCTTTAAATAAAGTTGCAGGTTTATGTGACTTTCTTGAAGTTAGATACCACATTAAAAAATTACCCACCCAATTGCTAAACATAAAAAGCTTAAGTAACTCCAAGCCTTTCATTTTAATTTTATTTTTTGAACATTTATCTATTTATTTGTGGGTATGCACAAATGTGTGGGCATGTGTGTGTGTGTGCATGTGTGTGTGTGTCTGTGTCTGTGTCTGTCTGTGTGTGTGTAGATCAGCATACCAGAAGACAGCCCTAAGGAGTCAATTTGCTCTTTCCACCAATATAGGTCCTACAGGTTCAAACTCAAGTAGGAAGACTTGGAACCAACTACCTTCAACCACTCAGCCATTCTGACACACCTTTTAATATTAGCTAGATTAAAGTTATAAACTTAACAGATCACGCCAGGCGTTGGTGGTGCATGCCTTTAATCCCAGCACTTGGGAGGCAGAGGCAGGCAGATCTCTTTGAGTTCGCGAAAAGCCTGGTCTACAAGAGCTAGTTCCAGGACAGCCTCCAAAGCCACAGAGAAACCCTGTCTCGAAAACCAAACAACAACAACAAAATAACAGCTCACACGAGATGTTTGCAAACCATTGGTTGAAACCCCTTTGGCCAATATCTATCTTCAAAATTTTTGCATAATTAATATCAGTGCCAAAATTATAGTAATTAAGTAGCAGTAGAAATAATTTTATGGTTAAGCATGATCACAACATGAAGTTTTATGACCATTGCTCTAGGAAAATTGCCCATCAATTTATCCTTACTTTTCATTGTTAACCAAAACACTGTCAGTTTGAGCCCTCTTTTAGTTATATACACTGATAAATTTTAAAATTTACTCCAGCTAGTTTTTTTTCCACTTTATTTGTTATGTCCTATGCACAAGTATCTAAGTTATAGACACTTGAGTTTGAGCCTTACCCCTATCTGTCCATACATTTAACACTTCTGATGATAAACTCCAGTGCCCAACATATATTTCACTGCAATACACTCTTCATAATTTAATATATAATGCATATCCAGGTTTTGAATAACTTATAAATGTAAGTAATACACCCTTTATATCTAATTTATCTCACATTTATTTCCCTGCTAAGTTTCCCTTTAATGATAAGATCAGTCTCCCATATATAATCTTTAGATGTATTTCAGGATACTGTATTTAGTCATTCTCTTCACTGCTTTTTCACATTTAAGATCTAGATGTGAGAACAGCTGACCGTATTGTGGAAGGTTTGGGATACAACCTATAGTAAGATAGGTGATACTGGGAGATGAAAAACAAATGACAAACGTAAGTTACTCCTTCAGACCTCTGGTTATGGTGACCTTAAAGGTTCCACATTCTGAAGAATAAAATATTTTATGTTTTCTAATTTATAAAATTTAAATTAGAAACATTCTTACATTCTTACTTTATATAGCAGTTCCATGTGCCTCCCATCCACCCATACTCCATATCGACCCCATCCCATTCCTCTTCTGCTCAATAGAAAAGGTGAGGCCTTCCATGGGGGATAATCAGAAGTACATCACATCATTTGTGACAGGGCCTAGGCCCTTCCCAGTGTGTCTAGGCTGAGAGAGTTTCCCTCTATTGGGAATGGGCTCCCAATATCCATTTGTACACAATTGATAAACACTGTTCCTATCCAACTCTCATAACTGAGGCCCATGATCAGTGGTCCTAGTTCTGTCATAAGCTTTTCTGAACAGTCGTTCTGAAGTCCATGAGCTCCTCCTTGTTCAGGTCACCTATTTCTTTGGGTTTTCCCAGCCTGGTCATGAATACATTGTTCATCACACCTCACTCTCTACAACTGGATTCCAGGACTTCAGCTCAGTGCTTAGCAGTGGGTGTCTCATTCTGCTTCCATAAACTACTGGATGAGGTTATACAATGGCATATTAGACTGTAATCAAATCTTGTTTTATGGGAAGGTTATATAGGATAGCCTCTTCACACTATGGCTTAGAATCATATTTGGAATCATCCTTGTATATCTTTGGACATTTCCCTAATGCCAGAACACAGGAGAACATGTCACACAGAATGAACTTAACAGGGCTCATAGGGGCTCAGAGAAAGTGAAGCAGCTATCATGGAGACTGCATGGCACTGTATCAGAAACTCTGTAAACATACTTTGGTTGTTTAGTTCTGTTTGTTTGTGGGATTCCGAGCAGTAGATCTTGTGGTGTCTCTGACTCTTTTGCCTGCTCTTGGGACACTTCCTTCTACTAAGGTACTTGGGTCTGCCCTGTATAGGGGTTTGTGCGTAGTATTATTGCACGGTGTCATGGTAAGTTTGGTTGATATTCATGTAAGGCCTCTTCTTTTCTGAAGGGAAACAGAGTAGCAGTGGATTTGGGGGAATGGAAATTGGGGAATGGACTGGAAGGATTGGGGGTAAAGGAAGTCATGTATTTTCTCATCATAACCTGTAACAATCCAAAAAGCAAAAATTTCCAAATTCTCTTCTGATACGCAAGACAATGTCTTCATTGTTTCATTTGAGAAAATCAAGAAGCTAATTAAGTATTTCCAACATACACAGCCACAGGACATTTTCCCATTCCGGTTAAGAGGAATATTGTTGTATTCCAGCCGCAAACTCAGGGAGACATCCCTTTCTCATGTGTATGTCACACCAGCCGGAAATACAGGTAAGGTGGTCAGCAGCTTACTAAGCTTCCACAGTACCACCACCACCAAAGCCATGTCACCATCAACAAATTGGATCAATAACCTCTGCTCAAGTGCAGGTCAAACAAGTCAGAAGAACAGGTAGGCAAACGGAGTCAAAGATACACTTCTCGTTCAGAGTTCATTCCAGCTATCCAAAATACACATTGTTTCCTTTCCAGTAGAGCTTCTCCATTCTTTCAATAACCCCCAACACTGATTACAATCCAGTTCCCTCCTCATATCTGTGTTGTACCCTCCTACTCGAGAGGAATCCCTGTGCTCAAACAAAGGATACACCATCTGCCAGAAGTACTGATTTTGTGGTTTCCTTAGGCCAGTGTCTATTGTTTTGTGAGCTTAAGAGAGAAACTCAAGTTAGGCAATGAAGGAAAACATGTGGAAATATTGTATCTTGATTTTCTCTTTTGTTTTGTCACTGTATTATGATGGGGAATGTACTGTGTATGTTTATCTTATTGATTGTTAAATAAAATACTGTTTGGCCAATGAGACAGCAAGTAGATGGGACTAGGAGTCAAAGAGGATTCTGGGAAATGTAGTAGAGAAGTGCTGATCCAGGCAGGAAGTGACATAGCAAGGAGACTCATATTTAAGCGAAGGAGAAACAGGAAGGGCCCCTCTTTCCCTTTCACCTCCTCCAGCGGTACAATGTGATACACCGACAAAGAGGGAGGCCAATAAGGCATCCAATAAGATAAGTCTTATAAAATATATAGATTTATGATAGTTAAGACTGAGCTAAAAGTCTTAACTATCTGATAAATGAACTAACTGAGAAATGAATGTGATCACTTACTATGGATGAGAAGCTCCTTATAATTCCTTTTATTTCATGTAAATAAAACCCCACTGATACTCAATTCCAAAACAACATTGAAAAATAACTTTAAAACAAGGTAGACCAATGGAATCAAATTGAAAACCATGATATGGACCCACATACCCATGAATACCTGATGTTTGACAATGAAACTAAAATTATACAATGTAGAAGGTCAGCATCTTCAATAAATAGTGCTGCCATAACTGTTTGCTGGCATATAAACGACTGCATGCAATCCATATCTATCACCATACACAAAACCTAAGTGCAAATGGATTAAAGACCTCTACATAAATCCAGCCACAATGAACCTATTAGAAAAGTAACTAGAAAGTTCCTCAAAGAATTTCTACAGAAGGCCTCTTCCTGAACATAACACCAGCAGCACAGATACAGAGATGCACAATTAATAAATGGGACCTCCTGAAACTGAGAATCAACTGTAAGTCAAAGGAAATTGTCAACAAGACAAAATGGCTGCCCACAGAATGGGAAAATATGTTGATCAACACAACATTTGACAGAAGGATGATTTCCAAAGTATACAAAGTACTCAAGATTCTTATCACCAAAACACAAAAAATCCAATTAAAAAGTGGGATACAGAATTAAATAGAGACTTCTCAATAGAGATATCTAAAATGGCTGAAAGACACTTAAGAAAATGCTCAATATACTTGGAAATCAGAGAATTTCAAATCAAAATAAAACTGAGGTAGTATATTGCTCCTGACAGAATGGCTAAAATCAAAAACACCAGTGACAGTTTATGCTGGAGAGGATGTGGAGAAAGGGGAACACTCCTCCACTGCTGGTGGAAGTGAAAACTTAAACATCCACTTTGGAAAACAGTATGGCAGTTCCTCAGTACTATGGGAATCATTCTATCACAAGATCCAGCATTTCCACTTGTAGGCCAAAAGATGAACATTCAAACAAGAATGACATCTGTTCACCTATGTTCATAGCAGCATTATTTATAATAGCCAGAACCTGGAAGCAACCTAGGTGACCCTAAACTGAATAATGGATAGAGAAATTATGGTACATTGTTAGACCCCAGGGAAACTCAGGTATCTGTGGTCCCAGGCCACAACTGCAGTCAACCCAATCGCCAGGCAGAAAAAAAACAATGGAATTATAAAACTCACAGGCAAATGGATAGAAGTAGAAGAAACCTTCCTGAGTAAGGTAACCCAGTCACAACAAGAAAACATGGTATGTACTCACTAATATATGGGTTTTTGACATGGAACAAAGGATTTTCAGCCCACAATCCACACTGCCAGAGAAGCTAGGAAACAAGGATAATCTTAACTGACACATAGATGATCACCCAGAGAATTGGAAAGGGACATGATTTCGTGAGCTATTTGGGAGCATGGTGACAGGGAGAGGGAGTTAGGAGAATGAAAAGGGGAGAAGAAGAGGTTAGAGGAGGACTTGATGGTGCAGGAAGATTTAGTCAGGGGAAGAATAGAGGAGAGCAAAAAAAGAGAAACAGTACTAGATAGAGCCATTATAGGTTTAAAGAGAAATCTGGCACATGGGAAATGTCCAGAAGTTTACAATGATGACACCACCTAACAATCTAAGCAGCAGTGAGTCAGCTTTACAGTTCAGGAAGGCTGAGCCGGTGAATGGGGTGGGGCAATTGTGGTGCCAGCAGGGGGTTCATTCATGAGCTCCCATGAGTGCGCCCTACCCTGGAAGTCCATGAATGAATAAACTAATGAAGGAAAAAAGGAATAAATGAATGAATAATTAAATAATGAATGGATGCATTAGGTGCATCTGTGGTGGTGGCAGGCGGGGAATAGGGCCAGTGTGGACTCCAGGCTCTGGGTGTGTTGGGGGTAGTTAATGAGAGGGGCATGAGGGGGCTGTCATGGTTATGCAAATATGTAAATGATCCCCACCAAGACACATACACAGAGAGAGAGAGAGAGAGAGAGAGAGAGATGACTCCCTAAGGACCCATTTAACTATAACTTTCAAAGTCACCAAAACTGTCACATGTCTTTATACCAATACTTAAGTGTGGTTCGCCCTCACAAGATCACACTTCCCCACAATCCACTCTTTCTAGTAATATCTGTACTAAATCCATGATAAAACTCTTTTTGATGATTTGTTCTCACGTGATGCAGAACAGATTTGTGTAAAACCAGGTTTAACCTTTCTATTGCAAAAATATTTCCAGCCCAGAAAGTATTAGAAAGACACCGTGTCTCAAAACAGACTCACGCAAAAAAATTTCTACTTAATAAACTTTAGAACTGTGAAAATGGTTTAATAGATACTCACCTTTCAACTATCCTTTTACTTTTGCATTCTAATGACAGTTGCCACAGTACATACCTATAATCCAATGTTTTGATGACAGATTAAAACCTGCCTGGATACAATAGTGGAAAACTGACCACAGAAGATGAATCCATCATGTTTATATTTTGCATCTTTATTACTCCCATAATCTGTAAAATACAGGTGATTCTTCCATGATTTGATGGACCCTACCAACCTTGGACCAAATTTGAAACAGTTTTTCTATAGTGTTGCTCCTGAGACAAGAAGTTACTTTTTGTAGTCCATCCATAAGCTAAAGGCTTAGCTAGATAGAGTCTCACAATTGTGCTACATTCCTAGGTTTTAAAGGCAGAGCACGGGCTTTCCTTAATAGTGTTAAAAACCTTGAAAATTACTGTCTACTTTCCATCACTGGACTGCCATCTGAAATTACATAATGTTCTTTTTCTTAATAAAATAGAGATTTTTCTTCCCTTCCTACTTCTGTCTTTTAACTTTACCTTGAAAGAGTGAACAGAAATAAGCATCCAACAGCAGCAATATTTTGTCTAGGCCATCACCCTATTACTCTTAAACTCAATTGTATTCACTGTCTTGGGACATGTAAAGAGGAAGAAATATTCAGGGNCAAAATATCACACAAATAAACTCTAGCTAAATTTTCAAAAAATCTTCAAAGCATGTGAGCTTACTTACCAGGCCAACATCACCTAATACAGTCAAAAAGGAATGAAAACAGGCTTGGCCTTGAAGGCCACAGCAAAACAAGAATAGGGATGTTTTATTGACAGAAATCAAACTTTTTATATCCCTATCAGTAACATAAGACATTGGAAATTTCCAGGATCAATACAGTTGTCATTGCCACGATAACATGAAAATGGCAAGCCACCCATGGTAAACAAGATTAATGTCTAAGAATAATCTTCTTCTT
>NW_023276854.1:53076-55745 GCF_003668045.3 Cricetulus griseus
AATCTCAAAATTTATTTTGAAAATTTGAAACAGGCTTTTTGGCCATGTGCTCCAGAGATAGAGACTTGTATTAGAGCACATTAAAGATTTCTGATACCTTTTTCTCTATAGATGAAAACCATAAAACAGAAAAATACCAGTGCTTAGAAGTGGATACTACCAGTTAAGTAAAATGCAATCACACAGCTAGTATATTTCTAAAATAATTTCTTACATACATCATTGACCAGAAACAGCATGGTCCTGAGATGAAGGTCACAGGGGATATAAAACATAGCAGAAATTGTAGTTAAAAAAGAAAATGCTATTTTGGGGAGGTATTACAGAGGATAGGTTTTATATCCCCTGTGACCTTCATCTCAGGATGAAGCTTTTTAAGATACGAATAGCATCTAATACACTACTTAAATGGGGTGGGAAGATGGAAGGAAATGGGAGAATTATATGAAGTCATCAAAAACTGTCATATAATGGGAGAAATTTATGAGGACCCTATTCAAACAATTCCACACTAAGGAAACAGTTTGTCAAAAATATTACTGACTAAAAACACAGTGGCCTTAGGACATAAAGCAATACCTCCATATGCTGGAATGAGTTAAGTTCTCAGGATTTGAAGCAACCCTTCCAAAATTCCTGGCCCGAGACCCTTAACAGCTTTCTCACACATATTGCATGTTTTAGAGTAGCAACTCTGTTTTATTNTCAATACATCAAGCCCTTAGGGAAAGTTCCCAAGCCCTAGGCACCAGGCTGTGACTACATCCTCTAAGCCTGAGAGATTAAATGAAAGCCTTGCTTGATGAGGGAAGTTCTTAACATGACATTGTTTTATTTTCAAATAATTGTCACCTTTTGTCATATTGACTAGCTAGCAAAACTATACTTTTCTCAAGAAAAAGAACTAGAATGTCATGGCACCAGGATTTAATGTTTGTTTTGACCTAGAAATGCCTCCTTGAGAAGCTTTCAGAAGCCTGTTGTTTGTTATGGGGATGGGCTTACAGGTTTGTTTTAAATCAGAGGAGGGCTTATATGCAATGGTTTGGAGCCTAATGTCTGGACAAATCTGTTGAACAAATGTGTATTTTAGTACACAAACGAGGCTGGTTAGCATATCTTATGGGTGTTTCAGAGGCAGTCATCCCTAAGCTCAATCAAGATCTAGCATTTTATACACTACTTAAATGGGGGTGGGACAATGGAAGGAAATCAGAGAATTACATCAAGCAAAGAAAAACTATCATATAATTGGAGAAAATCAGGAGGAGAAGAGTCAAACAATGACACAAGGGAAACATTTTCCCAAGAACATTTCTGACTAAACACACAGTGGCCTTAGGCCAGACAACAATAGCTCCATAGGGTGAGAAGGGTTGGGGATCTCAAGATTTGCAGGAACTCTACAAAGTCTCTGGTCCCAGTTCATTACCATCTCTCCCAAACATATTGCAGGTTTAGAGGAGCTTCTTTTTAATTGTCAATACATCAGGCCATTAGGGAAAGCTCCCAAGCCCTAGGCCCCAGGCTGTTAATAAGTTCTCCAAGCCTGAGGGCTCAAATGAGATCCTTTCTTGATGAGGTAAGTTCTTAAAACAACAGCATTGTATTTTTAAATAATTGTCACCCAGTTTCATATTACACACCTGACAAAACTATGCTTTTCTAAAGAAAAGTACTAGAATTTTATGACACCAGGATNTAAGTTTTGTTATGACTCTGTAATTCCTCCTTGACCAGCTTGTCAGAGGCCTGTTCTTTGATATGGGGATAGGTCTAGTGGCTTGTTGTAAATCAGGCATAGCTTCTTTGCAATAGTGTGGAGCTAAATATCTGGAAAATCCTGGTGAATAATTATTCATTCTAGCATCCAAACAAGACTGGTTAGCATATACTTATAATAATGGATGTTTCAGAGGCAGTCATCCTTAAGCTCAATTCTATTTAGGGGAGACATACTATTTACTAAGCATTGGTTGATCCTTTATGTCACCAATTCTACTCTCCTACATTATGGCATAATAGGTCGTTGCTACTCAACAAGTGAGATGCCTGTGGACAACATGCTCAAAATTAACTATCAATGTAGATTTTATGTAAATGTTAAAAGCAAAGTATTGAATGTCAACAAGGTATTGGAAAAACTGGGCCTCTCAGAGTTACACAAACTGCTTTCCACATATTCATCTAGAATGTTGGCATTGGGTGGAGTTTTGGTGGCACACACATTTAATCCCACCACTTGGGAGGCAATGACAGGTGGATCTCTGTGAGTTCAAGGCCAGCCTGGTCTACAAAGTGAGTGTCAGGTTAGGCTCCAAAGCTAAACACGGACACCTTGTCTGGAACCACCCCACGCAGAAAATGAATGTTGAAGTTAGCTAGAAACCTGCTCCTAGATCCAACTCATTGCTCCCAATGCTCTGATCAGATTAAGCCACAAAGAAAAGTTATTGAGAGTCATCCCATACATCGAAGATTTACATGGAAAACATAGGACTTCCAAAGATAGGGAATCTGGCTGTGCTCTTGCCCCCAGATACAGGGAGGACCCACCACACTCTCTGCCACACCTCACCATCTTCTCCTCCAAATCTGCAGACAGCATCCCCTAGCTCAACATTTTGTGGTTTCCCAGATCACTGAAGCTCTCAGCTCAGTTCCCTGTT
>NW_023276854.1:62385-80578 GCF_003668045.3 Cricetulus griseus
TGAAGGGTGTTGATTCATTTACTTCTTTCTCAGTCTGTTTGCCATTTTTATATAGGAGGGCTTTGGATTTCTTTTTTCGGTTACTCTTGTATTCAGCAAATGTGCTGAAATTGTTTATCACCTGTAATTCTTTTGCTGAATTTTTAGGGTCACTTACGCTGTACCATAATATGACCTATATGTAACAATACTTGTAATTCTTCCTTTCCAAATTATATTCCATTGATGTNCTTCAGCTGTATTATTGGTCTATCAAGAATTTCAAGTACTATATTGAGTAGATACAGAGTTCACAACATTGTCTTGTTCCAGATTTTTTTGGGATTCCTTTGAGTTTCTCTCCATTTTACTCAATGTTGTCTATACATTTGCTTTAAATGTCCTTTATTATGTGTATGTATGTAACTTGTATCCATAATGTCTCCAAGACTTTTTTTTTGTTTTTCCAGATAGGATTTCTCTTTGTAGCTTTGGAGTCTATCCTGGCACTCGCTTTGTAGAGCAGACTGGCCTAGAACTCACAGAGATCCTCCTGCCTGTGCCTCCCAAGTGCTTGGATTAAAGGCGTGCACCACCAATGCCTGGCTCCTCTCCAAGAATTTTATGATGTTTGTTTTTGTCAGTGGCTTTTTAGGCATGTAAAGGGATAATAAAAATAATGTGTTTTCTAAAAGTTTATTTTTATGGTGGATTACATTTACCAATTTTTCCATGTTGAACCATCACTGCCTCTCTGGGATGAAGCCTACTGGATCAGTTTGGATGACAGAGTTTCTCTGTGGTTTTGGGGGCCTATCCTAGACTCACTCTGTTGACCAGGTTAGCCTTAAACACATAGAGATGCAACTGCCTCTGTCTCTGAAGTGCTGGGATTCATACCATGTGCCACCATTTCCTGGGTCTTTATAACTTTTATAACTCAAATATTTTGTAAGTAAAAAAGGAAATAATAGGACACAGAAAAGCAAGTACTGCCTAAGAATAATTGTTGATGACCTGGATTCTCCCTCTCCCTAGGTCCTGGGCAACCTTGGCCTGATTCTGTTCCCAACTCCTCTCCTCCCACCCTGGTGTTTTCTCATGACCACCACCTGTCACTCCACACCAGCCCTCTCCTGGGCCTGCTGCTTCCTTGGGGACCTGTTCCAGGTCTAGTGGCCTCTCTACTCCTCAGATTCCCTCCCTGCTCTGGCATTGATATTCTCTTCTCTTTTGCAGATGACCTTCCCTTGTGATGGGATCTGTCTTTCACAGGTGCATGCTCCTCACTGACAGTTCAAAGGTTGTCAAAGTTTGCATAGCTGTGTTTTGCATGTGTTAAGTTACTGCATTAGGACTCTGCATGCAGAGACTATGTACAGCTTGGTCAAAGGCAGTTACATGACTCTGGTTTCAAAGGTCCCAAATGCTGANTTTTAAGTTTATTTGATTTCCTGTTGATTAATAGAAATCCCCAAATTAAGTAACTAATGTGAAGCTCCTCAGTGCAATCATTAAGTGTCTTTGGCTAGACTTGAGTTCCCTGCTACACTTCCTCTGGGACACCTAGATTAAAAACTTGGTCATCAGTTTGGTCTGGTAACTCAAGATTAAACTATTTATAACTCCAGGACTAAGGAGGCTAAAGCAGGGAGAAACCAGAGTTTGAGGCTAGTCTGGGCAACATAGTAAGACTGTTTCTAAAAAACCCAACAAAATGAGAGACACAGTGTCACACACTTCTCACCAGCAGTTAGGAGGTAGAGGCTGAATAATCAAGTCTGTAAGGTCCTCTTGTGCTATGTAGAGAACTCAAGATGAGTGTGCACTACATGAATTCTTCTGGAAAGTAGAAAGGAGTCCACAAACATACACAAAAGCTGCACGCCAGGACAGAACTAATAAAAACTGTGTCATATTTGGTATCTACCCTTAGTCACTAGAGCTTAGCAAGCAATAACTTAAAAGACTTTCAAAATATTTCAATTTGGGGAATATTTTCAGGTTGACTAATGAAATTGCAAGGGCAGCTATAAACAGCATCAAACATGAATGTAAGATAAATGAATACTAATATACAGAGAAAATCTCTAAAATGTTGGGAAGGATCAATGCCTAGCCCTAACATGTATGTAACAATTATCATCCTTTTACTACAAATTCACTTTAAAATTGGGTAGAGAGGTACCTCTCACAATGATCCAGCAATCCCAACTACCCCAGAGGCTTAGACGGTAAAATAAGCTACAGTATACTCAGGAATTTCAGACAATCCATGACATCTTCACAAGAACTAAAGAAAATATTAAAAACTAGGGGAGTTCTTTGGATGTCAGACAGACAAAGAGATGAACCCCCACATCCTCCCTTTACTCACAATTACCTTTGAAAAGGGCAGATAGATGAGAGAATCACATTGCACTGCAAGTTTCCATAGAGATAGCTGCATTCCATCTTGGATTAAGGGTGGAGATTTCACAACTGTCCTTAGGAAATCATAAAACATAAAGTTCAAAGGTGTGGCTATAGTAGGATGTTCCAACATGGCCTTGTCTGTCTTATTCTAAATAAAAACAGACCTGGTCTGAGATGTGCTGACTCCTGTCCCTCAAGTACAGGTAGCTAGAAGTTGAATCTAAGGTGTGGTTACCAAACCCTTGGATAATTCAGGAAGAAAAGTCTGTTTGCTCCATATAAAGAATACCATGTTTACCTTTTGGTTAAGGTATGTGAGAGTGGTGAGAAATAACCTTGTGGTGTTTAGTATTAAGTGAATCTGCCCTTCTGATTTTATTCTGCGTCTAGCTTGCCTTCCTTTAGTCCACTCTCCCCGTCTCAGGAATGAACATCCATCTGCTTGGCTGGCTCCCATGGCAGCCCCGCAATATTGGCTTCTCACATTGCACCACAAAAATGTGAACTTCATAAATCTGCTTCATAGCTTAGCTTCCAATGTTTAAAACCAGCGAGGCCTACTTGATTAAAAACAGGCTGATAAACTAATGTGTTCAGAATAATTAAAACTAGTGATAGCTCTTCCTGAGGTGCAAATAATTCCAAGGCAAATGCCAAAGTGCCTGCAAAGTATGAATGAACTTTATTCCCAATCTGACAGCAGCAGCTGCTGTGGTGGAAGCTGGTGCACACACTGTATCACTTGAGAGTCAGTCAGCTGGATCTCCTGTTGCTAACAGTGCGACTGATGAGAGCTGACACCCATCAATGGAGTTAGGGCCTCACTCCGAGATCAAGTGTTGTGACAGGTTCATAGAGCCCCAGAGAGACCACCACAATTACCTGACAGATACAATGCAAATGCCACATCTGATGTAATCACAACTATTTCTTTTAATTGAAGCTACCTTGGATTTCTACACTTGTAAGTGGCAGAAGCCTTGAACAATAACGGAAGGGATTTTATAGGGAAAAGAGAAAAGTTGAAAGACACAAATTACAATGTTTCCATGGTTTACTAAGGTAATACAAAATCTAGAGTAAGGCAACGACCATATATTTCAAGAAAGATACATTTGAGTAAGATAATACAGGGGATGGTTTTGTAGGTTTACTGAGTCACAGGTTCTGTCAGTTATCTCATGGACCGAGGAACATTTACAACCAGCAATTAGCAGACAAAGGAATGTTGATATAGGAGGTGGGCAGTCACTTTCCTTTCTCTGAGAGCTGGGCTAAGGTGCCAGCCAAGGCATTCCTAACTGAGTAGACATTAGAATTTCTCTCTTTTGGGCTCAGGTTTTTAAAATGTTATTTATTTTAAATTTTTTACCTTCATAAGGAGGACTTTGATAAAGTGCCTCAAGCAGTGGCTGGGAGTGTGGTCCAGGAAGAACTGATAAAAATTGGAGATGGGAGGTGCCTCCAGAGGGGTTGCTTTTTAGGGCAGGAGAGATTGGGTGGCTGGTACAAGGAAGTTGGAAAATCAATCAGAAACAACAACAAAAGGAAAACACCTCTCCTGCAGATTGAGGGATGGACTCCTTTGGATTGAATGCAATGGAGAGGGCCAGGAGCCCAGGGAGGAACAGGAAGTCTGTGCTGGGTCTGGGGGGAGCCCCCTTATTTCCTTATCTCATTTCAATGCAGCAGGATATATGTCTCTGGGTGTGGTGAGGTGAAATAAAAATAGGATTATGGGCCGCTGTACCTGGAGGTACTTGGGATCTACTGCCTACATGTGACATTCTTTGGCTGAGCATGGGGGTTACATGGGATCACAGATTCTTAGCTTAGTTCTTGGTGTGGGGTAAATTGACAGATATTTGGATGTTTTCATGAGCACTCATAGTGCTGGCAGCTTTACCCATCCTGGATATGTGTTCCAGGTGCCACCACATAGCAACACCACCTGGACTCTGCCAGGGTGGATGCTGGGACCTGTAGTTCAGAGCTTGCCTCTCTGGGCATGCATCTTGGGATTGGCTAGTTATGGCTCTGGCCATGGATTGGCAGCTTCATGAAGCAGCCACTTTCAGGGGGCCTGTGTCCTGCAAGGTGTGAGGTGCCAAGTACCCAGTTCCCACCCCAGGCTTCTCCATGCACATGATCTGCCTGCTCTGCTTGGTCTCACCTGCCCTTGTGTCCTGCTTCTGCCACAGTGACAGGGATGATGAGCAGGTTCTGAAAATTGCTGTAGAAAACCTAAGGAGCATAGGAGAAAAATAAGGACACACAAGATGTTTAATTTACAACTTTGAGAGATAACTAAAAAGACGTTTATTACAGTGGTTTTTCGTTTGCTTTTCTTTTTTTGGTTTTTCAAGACAAGTTTTCTCTTTGTAACTTTGGAGCCTCTCCTGGCACTTGCTCTGGAGACCAGGATGGCCTCAAACTCACACAGATCCATCTGCCTCTGCCTCTGGAGTGATGGGATTAAGGTGTGCACCACCAACGCCCGGATCACAATTGCCTTTTGGCAAAGGCAGATAAATGAGAGAATCATGTTGCACTGTTGATGCCTATAAAGATGGCTGCTCTCCATCTTGGCTCGAGGGCAGAGAGTTCCAAACTGTCCTCAGATAAAGGACATAAAATCTAAAGGTGAAAGGTGTGGCTATAGTAGGATTTTGGATCTTGGACTCAGCTGTCTAATTCTAAATAACAACAGACCTGGTCTCAGGTGTGTTTACTCCTGAACCTCAAGGCCAGATAATGAAGACTTGAATCTAAGGTGTGGTTACCAAATCCTTAGAGAATTGAGGAAGAAAAGTCTGTTTATTCAGTATACATGTTCAACTTTTGGTTAAGGTATATGAGACTGGTAGGAAATAAACTCATGGTGTTCAGTGTTAACTGAATCTCCCTTCCTGATTTTGTTCTGTGTTTTTGTCTTGTCTTTATCCGCTTTCCTAGACTTTCTATAGTACAAACACCCTCAGGAATTAACCTCAGTCTGTTCTGCTGCTTCCTACTGCAGACCCACACGTCATAAATGCACTTTATAACTTAGCTTCCAATACTTAAATCCAGTGATGTCTACTTGTTTAATTAAAGGCTGATAAGATATTGCATCTAGAATAAAGAAAACTAGTGATTGCTCATTCTGACGTGCAAATGATTCTAAATCAAGCACCAAAGTGCCTGCAAAATAGGTATGAACTTTATTCCCAATCTGAGAGCAGCAGCCTCTTTGGAGGAATAGGGTGCCTACACTATCACTTGAGAGGTAGTCAGCTGGGTCTCCTATTGCTAACAATGAAACAGATCAGAGCTGAAAAACATCATTGAATTTAGCAGCCAGGGTCACCAAACCCAGACAGACCACCCCAAGGACCTGACAGATACAATGCAAATGCAAATCTTTATTTTAATTGTACCAAGCTTGGACTTCTGCACTTACAAGTTGTAGAAGCCTTGATCAGCAACTGAGAGGGGTTTTATAGGGCAAGAATGTAAGGCTGAAAGTCACAAATTACAAAGTCTCCATGGTTACTTAAGTAATACAAAGTAAAGAGTAAGGCAATAACCATATATTTTAAGGGAGATATATTTGAGTAAGATAAGACAGGGGATGGGATTTTGGAGTTACAGAGCCACTGGGTCTGAGAGTTATCCCTTGGGCCAAGGAAAATTTACAACCAACAATTAGTAGAGGAAGGAATGTTGACATAGGTGTTAGACATTCACATCTCCTTCTCTGAGAGCAGAGACAGGTGCCAGCCATGGCATTTCCAGTTGAGGAGTCATCAGAAGTTCCCTTTTTAGGGCCCCAGTTTTTCAACTTTTATTAACTTTAATTTTTTGTCCTTCACAAGGAGGCCTTTGATAAAGTGCTTCAGAGCAGTGGCTGGGAGTGTGTCCCAGAAAGAACAGGAGGAAAGGACATGGAGACAGAGTTACCTATACACTGGTTTGCTTTTTAGGGCAGGAAAGATTGTGTGGCTTGTAAAAGAATCAATCAGAAATCACAACACAAGGGAACGATCTCTTCCTGGTCTGGGTTCTGCCCTCCTGTACTGCCCATTCCACACCATCAGGGATGGGTTACAGAAGAGGCTGTAGAAAACCAAGTGATCCCAAGAACAAAGCCTCTCTGTTATGTATAAAATTCCAGATGAGTGGAAATGAAATTTGAAACCTACAGCTATGAATGAGGTAAATCAATTACAAGGAATAAATAAATCCATGTTTCATCTGAGCAAGTCATTCCTGGTTGGCCCAGTGGGGACAGAATACCAGAAACCCTAGGGTGAACCCTGATGTGGGGGATTTTAGTGCTCACTGGGTGGATCCACCAATGATGGGCATCTTTAGGGTGGAGTCTGGACTGAGGTGAATCTAGGGGTGGGCCTGCCCTTTGCATCTTGAGGGCCAGGCTTGGAAAAATGTGTTCTCTGCATTAGGGTATGGATCCTAGAAAATGGAATTGTAAATAAAAATGGTTTAATGTTGGTATTTGTAATTTGTAGCTCTGAAGTTTCACATAAGGAGGAACTCTCTACTTGGCAACATGAGGAATCTTCACACAACAGGAGTTATTGGATAATACATATATTCTGTGTTTTTTAAAGTTTAAGGATTTCTCAGTCACCTGCCCATAATAAATAGTGTAATTATACATTCTATGCATCTGAAGTTGCAAACTTCATGTTGTGGCAAAGGCTTTTCTGTAATACTTAGCGATAGAGAAGTTTCAAACTGATGTAAGTAAATATATAGAACAGTGTATATTTTGAATATTGCTAATTGAAGCAATTGTTGCTTTTGATAAAATTATTTTGAAAACTAAAATCCCCTCAACCATGAGGTTGACCTAAGCAGATTCAATATTAAACTTGATTTACTTCTTGTATCTTTGAAAAGCAACCACACAGCACAGCATGTTTGAATTGACTTAGGTGCCTGGCATTATTTTATGAAGTTTATTTGCATGTGTTTGTGACTCACCAGGTAAAAACTATTGCTGTACCAGTACAATGAGCTTGTTACAGAGAAAGCATGGTAGAGATAATCAAGTCCTGAAAGTTGTCTTTGGCCACTACATGTGTGGTATACTATGTACATACACTCACAAATTACACACCTCTCTGTCATACACAGACACAAATTCATACACAATATACACAGAAACATAAATCCCCCTCACACATATACACACACACTTTGCAAAAATACACACAAACATTAATACATACACATAAAGAGACACACAAACAAAAATAGACACATCATATAAATCACAATACCACACACACACAAATACAAATATACAAATGTTCACACTTGCTGCTCCTCATATGTTATTAATAGAAAGCCTAGTATTCAATTATAGCCATTCTTTATTTCATGTAACATACAATAACAGCTATTTTACTCATTAACCCCACCACCACCACCAAAGCCCAGAGCCCATTCGCTTGCTTGCATTGGGCTCCTCCCTCCCTCCCTCCCTCCCTGCAGGCTGACTCCAGTGCCTTCCCGCCACCGCTGCCACTGCTGCACCCCATCCATCCATTCATCCATTTATTAATTAATTTATTTATTTGTTCGTTCGATTTTTCATTTATGGACTGCAGGGTGGGAGCAAGCATGCAGGTGCTGGCGAGTCCAGAAGGAAAAACCCCTCCCCCATCACCACGCTTGCCCCACCTGCTCGACAGCTGCCACTTCCTAAACTGCATCACTGACTTGACTGCTGCCACCTGGCTGCTGCCTGTATTCAATTTACTCCTTACCTCACCTCTCAGTCACTGATTCACTGATTCACTACCACATTCACCTGCAAAGCCAGCCTGGGGAGCCAGGGGTTCCTTGAGTTTTCCTGCTCCCTGCAGAGAACTTTCTCAGGACTGCATTTCCCAGGGTGCCCTGCACTCCCGACCCACCACTCTTCCGCCTGCCCGCTTCTGGGCTTCCTTCCTGGGATGGTAGAATCCTTAGGACACTGGTAGGTCTCTTACTTGTGATTTATTTACAGGGCGGAAGACAGGGCAGGGAGGGGAGGAAGGTCAGGGGAGAGAGGGTAAGAGAGGGAGGGTGTTAGTGTAATGAAGAAAGGGACGCTGTGCAGCTCTGTGGATTTTTCTAATTCATTTTGATTTGGTCTGATTTAAAATGCTGCGTCATCAGAGAGTCTCTTTGGTGTGTAGAAACTTGTGAATTATATCCTAGAAGACAAGGGGAAGTTCCTATGGAGACCATGGAGATATCAGGGTCTGCAATCTGAGCCTGAGGCGAGTGCTATTGAAATGAATATTGTTGCAGACATACAGAAATGATTTTTTTCTTGTGTGGGAGGCATAGCCAGGAACCACAATACTGTGTCTTTAAGCACACTCTAACCCTATGGGAGGTGCTATTGTCACTCAAGCCTCACTATCCAATTATTCCCTCCAGGAGACCTGCCAGTCACTAGAGGTGCCAGGCTCTTGCTGTCACCAGGATTGACTTTGAAGAGGAGACAGCAGTTTTCTTTGCTGTGGTGCTGTTGCTGCTGCAGGGAGCTGAGCTGAGAGCTTCAGTGATCTGGAAAACCACAAAATGGTGAGCTAGGGGATGCTGTCTGCAGATGTGGAGTAGAAGACAGTGAGGTGTTGTAGACTGTGTGGTGAGTCCGCCCTGTATCTGCTTGGAGAGTGAGGCCAGATTCCCTGTCTTGGGAAATCCCATTTGGCCCATGTAAATAGTTCCACCTAGGAGGAGGACTCACACTAACTTTGCTCTGCAGGCTTAATTTGATCAGAGTATTGTGATCAGGGAGCTGCATATAGGAGCAGGTTTCTAGTCAACTTAAACATTGTTTTTTTCTGTTTCGATTTTTGGAGACAGGGTTTCTATGTGTAGTTATGGAGTCTATCCTGGCATTCACTCTATTGACCAGCCTGGCATTGAACTCACAGAGATCCACCTGTCTCTGCCTCCCAAATGCTGGGATTAATGTTTGCCACCAACGCCCAGCACAACTTCAGCATGAATATATGGAAAGCAGCTTGCCTAACTCAGTTTTCCAGTATTTTCTTGATATTGAACACTCTACATTTAACATTTACGTGTAATCTCCATTCATAGTTAATTTAGTACAGGTTGTCTAGAGGCATCTCATGTGTTGGATAGCAGTCCCCTATTACACCATAATGTAAGAGAGTAGATTTGTTGATATAAAGGATTTACCAATGCTTAGGAAATAGAATGTATCCCAAAATAGAATTGAGCTTTGGGAGGACTGCCTCTGAAACACTGAAAGATAAGTATATTCTAACCAGCCTTGTTTGAATGCCAGGATACACATTTGTTCATCAGTATTGTCCAGACATTTGGCTCCAAACCATTACAAAGAATCTACCCCTGATTTACCACAAGTCACTAAGGCCAATTCCCATATCAAAGAATAGCCCTCTAACAAGGTGGACAAGGAGGTATTACAGGGTCACAAACAACTCACATCCTGTTGTCATAAAATTCTAGTTGTTTTTTTTTTCTTGAAAATAAACATAATTATTTCAGGTGGGCAATATGACACTAGGTAATAATTATTTGTAAATAAAACACAGTTGTGTTAATAACTCACCTCATAAAGCGAGGTTTTCATGTCAGCCCTCAGGCAGGGAGGACTTAGTAACAACCTGGGGTCTAAGCTTGGGAGTGTTCATTGGGGCATGATGTATTGAAAATAAAACTGAACTGTTCCTCTAAAATCTGCAATATGTTTGGGAGAGCTGGCAATGATTTGGGCCCATGAAATTTTTGAAGGGTTGCTTCAAATCCTGAGAACCAAACTCTTTCCACCTTATTGGGAGCTATTGCCTGTCCTAAGGCCACTGTGTCTTAAGTCATTAATGGTCTTGAGATATTCTGTTTACCTTGTGGGGCATTGCTTGGCTAGTCTCCTCCTGAATTTCTTCCGTTATATGTTAGTTTTTGATAAATTCATATTGTTCTCCCATAGCCTTCCCTCCTCCCACCCCATTTATGTATCATACAGGATGTTATTCTTCTCAAGAAGCTTAGTTAGTCTGGGGCATATCCTCTATAATATCTAGCTTTTACCTTTTCTACCTTCTACTTGTCTATCTTTCATGGCCCCTATGACCTTCACCTCAGGACCCTGTCGCTGAAGAATGACCTGTTCTTTTAAGACAATGATGCACTTAAATATTTATTTTAGCAAAGTCCTGGTTGTGTGATTGTATTTTACTCACGTGCTAGTATCCACTCCTAAGAACTTGCATTATTCTGGTTTATGGTGTTTATCTTTAGAGAAATGGACTAGAAATCTTTAATGTGCTCTAATACAAGTCCCTAGTCTCTGGAGCACATGGCCATAAGGACTCTTTCAACTTTTCAAAATAATTTTTGAGATTATAAATGCATCATACACCCATAGTCTTTTCTGCCTTCCAGCCCCATTAATACAACATTGTTTTTGAATCTGTGTCCTGCTTTTCAATTTTTAATTAGTACAAATTAGGGTCATGCTTGTTTCACTTGTCAATCTTTTCTCCCTCTCCCTGCCCTCACCCTCACCCCTCCTACCCAACCCCAACCTATCCCCCACACAGTACTCCCCTCCACTCACCAGGCAGGGTAGGGCCCTCAACAGGGGCTCCACAAAGACCACCACATCATCCTGGACTGGCCTTCTGCCCTTCTTCATGTGTCCAGGGCAAGAGTGCATCCCTTCACATGGGTTGGGCTCTCAAATTATCTTCTTATACCAGGGAAAAATACTAATCCACTACCAGTGGCCCACTAGAGTGCAGAGGCCTCCTCATTGACATCCATGTCCAGGGGTCTGGATCAGTCCTGTACTGGCCTCCCAGACAGCATCTGGGGTCAATGTGTTCCCCTTTTTAAGGCCAGCTGTTTCTGTGGGTTTTTTCCAACCTGGTACCAACCCCTTCAATCTTCATTCCTCCCTCTATGCAACTAAGTTCCAGAGTTCAGTTCAGTGTGTATCTGTGGACAGCTGCTTCTGATTCCATCAGCCACTGGATGAGGGCTCTAGGATGCCATAAAAAGTAGTCATCAATCCCATTTCAGGAGAAGGGCATTTAGGTTATCCTCTCCACCATTGCCTGGATTGTCAGTTCACGTCATCCTTGTAGGTCTCTGGAAATCTCCCTAGTTTCAGATCTCTCCTCAGTCCTATAATGGCTCCCTCTAATATGGTTTCTCTCAACCTGCTCTCCTTTATTCTTTCCCCAACTCAATATTTCTGATCCTCCATTTCCTCCTCTCCTCTCCTCTTCTCCTGCTGTCATTTGGGCAGCCCCCCTCCCCTCATGCTCCCAATTAGCTCAGGAGTTCCTGACCCTTCCATTCCTGTGGTCCATGCATTTATCCCCTAGAGTACTTCATGTTTCCTAATTTCTTGGGTGAAAAGGATTGTAGGCAGGTAATCCTTTGCTCTATGTCTCAAATTCATATATGAGTGAGTATATACCATGTTTGTATTTTTGTGACTGGGTTACCTCACTCAGGATGGTTTCTTCTAGTTCCATCCATTTGCCTGCGAATTTCAAGATTCTATTGCTTTTTTCTTCTGAGTAGTACACCATTGCATAAATGTATCACATTTTCTCTATCCATTCTACAGTTGAGCGGCATCTAGGTTGCTTCCAGCTTCTGGCTATTACAAAAAAATGCTGCTATGAACATGGTTGAAAATACGTCCTTATTGTATGAGCATGCATTATTTGGGTGTATACCCAAGAGAGGAATTGCTGGATCTTGAGGTATACTGAGTCCCATTTTTCTGAGCAACTGCCATAGTGATTTCCAGAGTGGTCTTACAAGTTCATACTCCCACCAGCAATGGAGGAGTGTTCCTTTTTCTCCACATCCTCTCCAGCATAGATTGTCATAGTTGTTTTTTGATTTTAGCCATTCTGACAGGTTTGAGGTGGTATCTCAGAGTTGTTTTGAGTTTCATTTCTCTGATGTTAAAGGATTTTGAGCATTTTCTTAAGTGCCTTTCAGCCATTTTGGATTCCTCTGTTGAGAATTCTCTTTTTAGTTCTGAACACTACCTTTTAATTTCATTGTTTGGTGTTTGGGTGGCTAGCTTCTTGAGTTCATTTTATATTTTGGAAACCAGCCCTCTGTCCAATGTGGGGTTGGTGAAGTTCTTTTCCCATTCTGTGGGCTGTCATTCTGTCTTAATGACTGTCCTTTGCCTTACAGAAGTTTCTCAGTTTCAGGAGATCCCATTTATTAATTGCAGACCTCAATGTTTGTGCCACTGGTGTAATGTTCAGGAAGAAGTCTCCTGTGCCTATTCGTTCAAGGATATCTCCCACTTTCTCCTCTAGAAGATTCAGTGTGGCTGGATTTATGGTGAGGTCTTTAATCCCTTTGCATTTAAGTTTTGTGCATGGTGACAGATATGGATCTATCTGCAATCTTCGGCATGTCTGAATCCAGTTGTGCCAGCACCATTTGTTGAAGATGCTATCTTTCTTCCATTGTATAGATTAATATCTTCGTCAAAAATAAGGTGTTCATAGGTGTGTGGTTAATATCAGGGTTTTCAGTTTGATTCCATTGGTCTATCTGTCTATTTTTGTGCCAATACCAAGCTGTTTTCAGAACTATGGCTCTATAATAGAGCTTGAAGTCAATAAGGGTGATGCCCCCAGAAGATCCTTTATTGTACAGAGTTGTTTTGGCTATCCTGGGTCTTTTGTTTTTCCATATAATGTTGAGTATTGTTCCTTCAAGGTCTGTGCATAACTGTGTTGAGATTTGGTGGGCATTGCATTGACTCTCTAGATTACTTTTGGCAAGACTGCCATTTTTACTATGTTGATTCTACCTATTCAAGAGTATGGAAAACTTTCCATTTTCCGGTATCTTCTTTAATTTCTTTCTTTAAGGACTCAAAGTTCTTACTGTACAGGTCTTTCACTTTTTTGGTTAGTGTTACCAAAGATATTTTATGTTGCTTGTGAATATTGTGAAGGGTGATGTTTCTTTGATTTCTTTCTCATTCTGTTTATCATCTATATAAAGTAGGGCTACTGATTTTTTTGAGTTAATTTTGAATCCTGCTACTTTGCTTAAGGTGTTTATCAGCTGTCGGAGTTCCCTGGTAGAATTTTACAGGCCACTTATGTAGACTATCATATCTTCTGCAAACAGTGAAAATTTGACTTCTCCCTTTCCAATTTGTATCCCTTTGATCTCCTTTTGTTGTCTTATTGCTCTAGCTAGAACTTCAAGCACAATATTGAAAAGATATGGAGAGAGTGGACATCCTTGTTTTGTTCCTGATTTTAGAGGAATCGCTTTGAGTTTCTCTCCATTTATTTTGATGTTTGCTGTTGTTTTGCTGTATATTGCTTTTATAATGTTAGGTATGTTCCTGTTATTCTTGTTCTCTCCAAGATCTTTATCGTGAAGGGGTTTTGGATATTTTCAAAGGCTTTTTCAGCATCTAGTGAGATGATCATGTAGTTTTTCTTTTTCAGTTTGTCAATATGGTGTGTTACATTAGTGGATTTTCATATGTTGAACCATCCTTGCATCACTGGGATGAAGCCTACTTGATCATAGTGGATGATTTTTCTGATGTGTTCTTGGATTCGATTCGCCAATATTTTGTTGAGTATTTTTGCATCTATGTTCATGGGGGATATTGGTCTGTAGTTCTCTTTTTTACTTGTACTTTGTGTGGCCTGTGTATCAAAGTGATTGTTGCTTCATAAAAAGAGTTTGGCAATATCCCTTCAGCTTCTATTGTGTAGAACAACTTGTGCAGTACATGTATTAGCTCTTGTTTGAATTTCTGGTAAAATTCTGCAGTGAAGCCATCTGGCCCTGGGCTTTTTTTGGGTGGAAGGCTTTTGATGACTGCTTCTATTTCATTCAGGGTTATAGGACAATTTAAACTGCTTATCTGTTCTTGGCTTAATTTTGGTAAGTGATATCTATCCAGGAAACTGTCCATTTCCTTTAGATTTTCGAGTTTTATGGAGTAAAGGTTTTCAAAGTATGACCTGATGATTCTCTGGATTTCCTCAGTGTCTGTTGTTATATCCCCCCTTTTTTTCTGATTTTGTTAATTAGCATGATCTCTCTCTCTGCCTTTTGGTTAGTTTGGATGGTGGTTTGTCTATTTTATTGATCTTCTCAAAGAACAAACTGTTTTTGTTTCATTGATACTTTGTAATGTGTTCCTAGTTTCTACTTTATTGATTTCATTCATCCCTAAGTTTGATTATTTCCTGGCTTCTACTCCTCCATGGTGAGTTTGCTTCTTTTCGCTCTAAATCTTTCAATTTTTCTGCCGATTCTCTCATGTGATATTCTCCAGTTTCTTCACATGAGCATTTAGTGCTGTGAACTTTCCTCTTAGCACTGCTTTCAAAGTGTCCCATAAGTTTGGGTATGTTGTGTCTACATTCTCATTAAATTCTGGGAAGTCGTTAATTTCATTTTTTTTTATTTCTTTGTCAACCCAGGAATAGTGTAATTGGGTGTTATTCAATTTCCATCAGTTTGTATGTTTTCTGCAATTTTTATTGCAGTTGATTTCTAGCTTTAAAGCATGGTCATCTGATAAGATACAGGGGGTTATTTCAATTCTTTTGTATCTGTGGAGGTTTGCTTTGTTGCCAACTATGTGGTCAATTTTAGAGAAGGTGCCATGTGACGCTGAGAAGAAGGTATAGTCTTTTGTGTTTGGATGCAATGTTCTATAGATATCTGTTAAACCCAGTTGGGTCATAACATCTGTTAGATCGTTTGTTTCTTTGTTAAGTTTCTCTCTGCTGGTCCCGTCTAGTTGTGAAAGCGGCATGTTGAAGTCTCCTACTATAAGTGTGTGTGTGTGGTTTTATGTGTGGTTTGAGCTTTAGTAATGCTTCTTTTACAAATGTGGGTGCCTTCGTATTTGGGGATTGAGACTTCATCTTGAAGGACTTTTCTGTGATGAATATGAAATGTCCTTCTTCATCTCTTTTGATTTATTTTAGTTTGAAGTCTGATTTCTTAGATATTAGGATTGCTAAATCAGCTTGTTTCTTGGATCCATTTGATTGGAAAATCTTTTCCCAACCCTTTACTCTGAGGTAATGCCTGTCTTTGAAGTTGAGGTGTGTTTCTTGTATACAGCAGAAGGATGGATTCGGTCTTCATATCCATTCTGTTAGCCTGTATTGTTTCATGGGCTGGTTAAGACCATTGACATTGAGGGATATTAATGTCCATTGATTGTTTGTTCTTGTTTGTTTTGGATTTATTGTTAATGGTGTCCTTGTGTGTGGATTTCACCCTCCTGTTTCTTTTCGTGTTTGGTAGAATTGGGTTATCTATTGCCTATATTTTTGTGTGTGTAGTTATCTTCTTTGGGTTGGAGTTTTCCTTCTAGAAATTTCTGTATTGCTAGATTTGTGGATATGTATTGTTTAAGTCTGTTTTTCTCACGGAATATCATGTTTTCTCCATCTATAGGATTGAAAGTTTTCCTGGGTACAGTAGTCTGGGTTTTCTAATCTGTGGCCTGCTTTTCTGTAACTCAGGTACACATTAACAACAGTTACTGTGTGAATGTGACCTGCCTTTGCTTGCAAGGTTTCCCAGCTCTGAGGCAAGGGTTTGCTTCACAGGACAGTGAGTGTGTAATGAAATGTGCACACAAAGGACTCTGTGCTTTGGATGATGAACAGGCTGTGCTAGATGAGAGAGGAGGAGTTTCTACTAAAATACAATCTTTTTAGACTAGGGCTCTGTCTAATCTGCTGTAAGGACAGTGCTGGAAGGACTGTGCTGTCTGAGTCAGTTAATGTCTGACAGTAGGGAAGCTGCTAATATGTGTCCTACCAGGGTGGCCCTAGGCAATGTGTGGTTTGGGGGGGCAGTTATTAGCAGTCAGGAGTACTAGAGTCAGGTAATTTGTGGGTTCTTGTCATAGCTTCTTCTGCCTTTGCTGAACTGAGTTGTAAGAGGGACCACGAGTTTTACCATGGTAGGTGAATGGTGTCAGAGTAGGTATGTTGAGCTATCATTGCATTTATTTATATATTTAATTACTGTTTGCTTTTCAAGACATGGTTTCCCTGTGTAATCTTTGTGGCTGTACTGGAACCCACCTTGTATATGAGTCTGGTATGAACTCACAGATATCTTACTGCATCTGCCTCCCAGGTGCTGTTATTAAAGGAATGTGCCAACACCACCACCACCCAGTAAGCTTTCAATTCTGTTGGAAGTTGAACAGAACATGAGCCAGCGTGTAGTTCTGTTGGTACATATGTTGACCTGGGCAATGTCCTTTGTCCTCCATGCCTCCCAGTATGGGTTTACTAGGTAATAGGATACTCTGCAGCCCTGGCATGGGGTGACAAATTCTTGCAGTATCACTGTCCAGTGTTCACATTGTGAGCACTGCTTTTGGTTGTAGTGGAAAAACAGATTATAATACAGGAGGTTTGGTTTCTAGAAGATCTGAATATTGCATTCCATTTTCATGTTTGTATTTAAAATATTGCAAATAGTTTAGTAACTTGTAGAAAAATGATGATGTGGATCATCTTTCATTCATACATAATTAGAATGCTCGTAACTTGTTGTCGCAACCAAACACAAAGATGTCATTCAGTGAACTTTAGTTCCAGGGGAGACAATAAGTTTCTGATGAGCAGAGATTTCTCAAGTGTTCATGGTGCTGTGCAGGGAGATTGGGTGGATTCCTTGTTATGTGCCATAGGTGATGGGAATGGGGAGTATTTCATTAGTTTTTTTTTTAATTTAAATTAGAAACTAGTTTGCTTTGCATGTCAATCACTGTCCTCCCCCTCTTCTCTCCTGCCCCTCACTGACCCTGCATTCCATCCCCTTTCTGCCCCCCAGGGAATGTGAGGCCTTCCACAAGTTATCCTCATAGTCTGTCATATAATTTGGTTCATGGCCTAGGAGCAGCCACATGTCTCTTGGCTGAGAGTGTGTTGCTTTATGTGGAATGGGCTTTCAAAGTCCATTAATATACTAGGGATGAATTCTTATCCACTACCCCAGGCCCCATAGATTTCCCAGGCCTCCTAACTGTCACCCATATTCAGGGGGTTCTGGATCAGTCCTATGCTGGTTTCCCATCTTTCAGTCTGTGGTCCATCAGCTCCCCCTTGTTCAGGTCAGCTGTTTCTGTGAATATATCCCGTTTGGTCTTGACCACTTTGCTCATCACATCTCCCTGTCTGAACTTAGATTCCAGGAGTGTGGCTCAGTTTTTAGCTGCAGTCTGCTGCTGCTTATATCAGCCACTGGATGAAGGCTCTAGGGTTCCATGTAAGGTAAATTCTTGCCCATTGCTCACAGTGTTATTTGGTGTCATTCTTGTAGAAATCTGGACATTTCCCTGCTGCCAGATTTCTCTTTAATTTTATAATGGCTCCATCTATTATGGGATTTTTTCTTGCTCTCCTCTATTCTTCCCCTCACTCAATCTTCCTGTCCCCACAAGTCCTCCTCTCCCCTCCTCTTCTTCCCTTTTCATTCTCCTAACTCTTTCTCCCCTCCACCCATGATATCAATTTTCTCAGGGGATCTTGTCCCTTTCCCCATCTATGGCAAAACATGTATATCTCCCTTAGGATTCTCCCTGTTTCCTAGCTTCTGTGGTGGTGTGAATTGTAGGCAGTTAATCCCCTTTCCATGCCTGAAACCCATATATAACAGAGCCCATACCATGTTTTTCTTTTTGTGACTGGGTTACCTCACTCAGGATGCTTTCTTCTACTTTCATTCATTTGCCTGTGAA